>NC_063209.1:6940327-7082827 GCF_017589495.1 Alosa alosa
ACTGTTTAAGGAGAGGTCCATGTGTGTGAGTCATGTTTGCGCAGCACTCTAACGTGATTCAGTGACCGGCTCCACACCCGACCTAACTGATTGATTGCTGCTCGTATAATCAACTGTGTTGACTCATTGGTCATCATTGAGTGTAGTGATTCACAAGAAAAGTTAGGGTCTCTGAGATGAGGCTATTTAGGGTTGTTTTTGTGCTAGACGTTTATCTCCCTCATTTGCATATCCTGATTTCTTACACTTTCAAAGAGGGGCCGAAAAAAGTAGTGCATGATGAAGGACAGGCAAGGTTGCGCAACTGCTGAATGTAAAACAGGGCCCTTTTCTTCACAATCACTTTGAACTTGGTGTTTTGCTTTGAATACATTGTTTTCTTTCTTTTGCATGGGGACATTACAGCATCTCCAATGGCCCAAGCCAGCGGGGTGGTGGGACAGAGGGGCCAGGGTGAGAGCTCTCCTCAGAAGAAAGCAAGAGCGCTCCACTGATTTACGCTAACAGCCCAGTAGGTGTCATGAGCTCTGCTTTGATTTTAATAAATTACTTTTAAACTTGGCAGGAGACTCAGACTTGTGAAACTCTAAATTTCAGTTGCCACTCAGGGAAAAAGACCCTCTTGTTTGTCTGCAGACTGCAAAAGCCAACAGAAATGCCCTGAAAGGACCCACTTTTATGTGGAGCCGACAGTTTGTCTGCTTGTCAGTAACCACAACACCAGGCTAGTCTCCGAGGCACATAGAGGTACTTTGATAAGCAAATTTACTTGCATTTTGTTGCACTTGACCTTACACCAACCATTAAAACCGGCTGACCATTCCTTTATGTATTAAACAAGGGGGGACACTGTGTAATATTGGTGGTCTGTTTAACTCTGAAAGGACTGATGTTTAGCAAAAAGTTTTCACGACTGTAAACAAATATTGATTCTATTGCATACAACGTAGCTCAGGCTTAACATTGCAGGTATTCAGGTCAAGCGGAGTTGGATGTTCTACGAGCTTCAAACCCTATGCTGCATTAGTCGTATAGCGTACCTTTCCACATGATTCGATAGCTTATAGGGCAAATTAATCATTTCCACCTTAAACTGTTAGCAGAATTACACTGCAATGCAAAGTAGAAAAGTTCTTACAAATAGTCGTGTCAGACTGGTCAACCCCCAAATTAGTACAAGTAGACTAATCCAACAAAACATCACACTAATTAAAAACTATTAAAATCATCTCCACAAATGTCGGAAAATAGGCAATGCCTTCTCAAAGAGTTTCACATCAGCCTAGGCTACTCCTGAGCGAGATATTTTAAGTAGCCTATTCTTGTTAGGCTACTTCAGTCAAAGTCCGATACAGTGTATTGGCCAAGTGCAATAATGATAACCATATTCACAGAGTAAAATGCCATTCAGTTGTTTTGCTTACCTCTTGCTTCACATGACATTAAAAGCACCAGGATTCCTAGGTAAAATACCACTCTGTCCACTGTGGCGTACATTTCCTCAAACCCTGTCGGCAACAGTTAAAATGATAAGTGCCCGTCAGAATTTGACACCCGTTCTAAGGAGCTTTTATTTGGTTTTGCAGTATTAGCCTAAACAGTATTTCCTCGTAGGTTACGACTCACGTGTTGATGGTAACTGGAAGTCCGGGAATCCAATGAAATCAGAAAAAGACAAAATTATTTTCCAGACAGGGGGATAGCTCAGTTCGTTTAAAGCCGCGCGTCTTTGGAAACGATTGTAGCCTAGATTTCGTCGAAATAGCAGCCCATACGCAACACTTCTTAAAAGTAAAGTAACTGTTCATCACCAGAATGACTCTCGGTCCGCCTCATCCCTTAACGTCGTTGTATGGACTCAGCATCCTTAAAAACGGAGTTCGTGATAGCCAATCAAAAAGTCGTGTAAGTTCCATGGCTGTTCGTCTCCAAGTACTGAAAGCACTGAAGTACTAGCGCCCCCCTATGGTAGGCTACTTGGCTAACACCACGAATTGCCCTCATTTTATCAGGACAATAGATGCATGAAACACAATCAACAAAGACTGTCTACTTCACTTTTAGTGTGTTAGACATAAAAGGAACACTCTGGGTAGGCCTATAGTCTATGCAATACAATTCTTACTTGCCAAAAATCTCTTGTCAGATATCTACAACTCATTTATTCATAATTTTAATAGCATCACAAATTCTTTGTAAGAATATTGCATATATCGAGGATGTTCATTCTTCTTAATAAAGTAATCCAGAATTACATTACTAACTGGTAGCCTACATGAAAGTTTTGCGTGAGCACATGAAACTTTCATGTGAAAAGGTTTTGCGTGCACACAGGAAACGTTCATGTGCTCACGCGAAACTTTCATGTGCTCACCTGAAACTTTCATGTGCTCACGTGAAACTTTAATGTGCGCACGTGAAACTTTCATGTGCGCACGTAAAAGTTTCATGTGAGCACATGAACGTTTCCTGTGTGCAGTCGAAAAATCTTTTCACATGAAAGTTTCATGTGCTCACGCATAAAACTTTCATGTGCTCACCTGAAACTTTCATGTGCTCACGCGGAAACTGTGCTCACCTGAAACTTTCATGTGCTCACCTGAAACTTTCATGTGCTCACCTGAAACTTTCATGTGCTCACCTGAAACTTTCATGTGCTCACCTGAAACTTTCATGTGCTCACCTGAAACTTTCATGTGCTCACCTGAAACTTTCATGTGCTCACCTGAAACTTTCATGTGCTCACCTGAAACTTTCATGTGCTCACCTGAAACTTTCATGTGCTCACCTGAAACTTTCATGTGCTCACCTGAAACTTTCATGTGCTCACCTGAAACTTTCATGTGCTCACCTGAAACTTTCATGTGCTCACCTGAAACTTTCATGTGCTCACCTGAAACTTTCATGTGCTCACCTGAAACTTTCATGTGCTCACCTGAAACTTTCATGTGCTCACCTGAAACTTTCATGTGCTCACCTGAAACTTTCATGTGCTCACCTGAAACTTTCATGTGCTCACCTGAAACTTTCATGTGCTCACCTGAAACTTTCATGTGCTCACCTGAAACTTTCATGTGCTCACCTGAAACTTTCATGTGCTCACCTGAAACTTTCATGTGCTCACCTGAAACTTTCATGTGCTCACCTGAAACTTTCATGTGCTCACCTGAAACTTTCATGTGCTCACCTGAAACTTTCATGTGCTCACCTGAAACTTTCATGTGCTCACCTGAAACTTTCATGTGCTCACCTGAAACTTTCATGTGCTCACCTGAAACTTTCATGTGCTCACCTGAAACTTTCATGTGCTCACCTGAAACTTTCATGTGCTCACCTGAAACTTTCATGTGCTCACCTGAAACTTTCATGTGCTCACCTGAAACTTTCATGTGCTCACCTGAAACTTTCATGTGCTCACCTGAAACTTTCATGTGCTCACCTGAAACTTTCATGTGCTCACCTGAAACTTTCATGTGCTCACCTGAAACTTTCATGTGCTCACCTGAAACTTTCATGTGCTCACCTGAAACTTTCATGTGCTCACCTGAAACTTTCATGTGCTCACCTGAAACTTTCATGTGCTCACCTGAAACTTTCATGTGCTCACCTGAAACTTTCATGTGCTCACCTGAAACTTTCATGTGCTCACCTGAAACTTTCATGTGCTCACCTGAAACTTTCATGTGCTCACCTGAAACTTTCATGTGCTCACCTGAAACTTTCATGTGCTCACCTGAAACTTTCATGTGCTCACCTGAAACTTTCATGTGCTCACCTGAAACTTTCATGTGCTCACCTGAAACTTTCATGTGCTCACCTGAAACTTTCATGTGCTCACCTGAAACTTTCATGTGCTCACCTGAAACTTTCATGTGCTCACCTGAAACTTTCATGTGCTCACCTGAAACTTTCATGTGCTCACCTGAAACTTTCATGTGCTCACCTGAAACTTTCATGTGCTCACCTGAAACTTTCATGTGCTCACCTGAAACTTTCATGTGCTCACCTGAAACTTTCATGTGCTCACCTGAAACTTTCATGTGCTCACCTGAAACTTTCATGTGCTCACCTGAAACTTTCATGTGCTCACCTGAAACTTTCATGTGCTCACCTGAAACTTTCATGTGCTCACCTGAAACTTTCATGTGCTCACCTGAAACTTTCATGTGCTCACCTGAAACTTTCATGTGCTCACCTGAAACTTTCATGTGCTCACCTGAAACTTTCATGTGCTCACCTGAAACTTTCATGTGCTCACCTGAAACTTTCATGTGCTCACCTGAAACTTTCATGTGCTCACCTGAAACTTTCATGTGCTCACCTGAAACTTTCATGTGCTCACCTGAAACTTTCATGTGCTCACCTGAAACTTTCATGTGCTCACCTGAAACTTTCATGTGCTCACCTGAAACTTTCATGTGCTCACCTGAAACTTTCATGTGCTCACCTGAAACTTTCATGTGCTCACCTGAAACTTTCATGTGCTCACCTGAAACTTTCATGTGCTCACCTGAAACTTTCATGTGCTCACCTGAAACTTTCATGTGCTCACCTGAAACTTTCATGTGCTCACCTGAAACTTTCATGTGCTCACCTGAAACTTTCATGTGCTCACCTGAAACTTTCATGTGCTCACCTGAAACTTTCATGTGCTCACCTGAAACTTTCATGTGCTCACCTGAAACTTTCATGTGCTCACCTGAAACTTTCATGTGCTCACCTGAAACTTTCATGTGCTCACCTGAAACTTTCATGTGCTCACCTGAAACTTTCATGTGCTCACCTGAAACTTTCATGTGCTCACCTGAAACTTTCATGTGCTCACCTGAAACTTTCATGTGCTCACCTGAAACTTTCATGTGCTCACCTGAAACTTTCATGTGCTCACCTGAAACTTTCATGTGCTCACCTGAAACTTTCATGTGCTCACCTGAAACTTTCATGTGCTCACCTGAAACTTTCATGTGCTCACCTGAAACTTTCATGTGCTCACCTGAAACTTTCATGTGCTCACCTGAAACTTTCATGTGCTCACCTGAAACTTTCATGTGCTCACCTGAAACTTTCATTGAACATTTTTGGTGCACACCAACTTAAAAAAAAAAAAAAAAGCCATGTAAATAGTAACTGAACCACATTTATATAGCGTTTTTCTACTCCTCCGAGCACTTTACAATTTCATGCTTTACATTCACAAACACCCAAACAGTTATACAGTGCTGGCAGAGGCTACCATGCAAAACGCCAACCTGCACATTGTTTGGGGTTCAGTGACTTACTCAAAGACACTTTCACAGGGTCATGAGGAGCTGTGCTCGGACCAGCAACCTACTGGTTGCCCAACGACTCCTCTGCGTCCTGTTGTTGGTGGCGCACGCCACTCACCTACAGCAGCATTTGCCCCCTGTACCGTGCCACTTCCCTACTGTCCCGCAACACTTATTCCAACCCCATGGACGGATTATGAACTTTCGGGCCCCGATGTATTAAGGGCCCCCCACTAATTGTCGCATATGTGGGAGGGGGGTTTTGATGGTCCTCCCCCAGACAAATTTTAATTTGTTTGATGTGATTTCCATAAGACAAAAACCACATCAACATCCATCATCCAGTTGCATAAGGATAATGAAAACTGACCAGTTACATCATGAGCAGACATGACAGTTACAACTGTCAACATATGGTCCTCCAATTCATTAGCATCTTTTTTTTGGTATGAACACAAATTGCAACAAACCTTCAGTTAGGAACCTCATTGACAAGGATGCAGCAAACTGACTGGACTGTCTTTCTTTCCTTCTAAAAACTGATTTCCTGTATTCTGGTACATATGATGGCCAATACTTTAATTCAATCAGATTCATAGCCTTCATCCTGATGTGTTGATATTGAGGCAATGATTCCATGCAATGGCTTGGGCTTCAGGGCCCCCTGACCCCTGGTAGGCCCGTGCAGTAATCCATCCCTGTCCAACCCCCACAACCCTCGCTCTAACCCTAACCCATGGAACAGTTGGCAAGTGGTGCAGGGCAGTAAGCGCTTGGCACGGGACGGTAGGCAAGTAGCATGAGACAACAGGCATGTGGCATGCACCACCAACATTGCAGTACATTATTGGTAAGTATTTACCCCTTGTCATCAATTATCAATGTACCGGGTAGGCTTATCTTTACATAATTTTTAAACGTCTATCAGATTGTCCAGCACATGATGCTAAAGGGCTTAAGGGGATGAGGGTCACTTTCCTTCACAGTACACCAGTTACATGGTGCTATACCAGACATTCTGGGTGTGTGGAGGAAATGAATAGATACATCTTTCTAGGCTGTGTACCATCAAAATGAGTTTGATGTAATAATTTTAAGGTAAAGCAGTGTTTCTTTAAATTAAATGAACTTCACATCTACAGTACACATTTCCCTCACCTTGAATCAAACTTTAGCATATCCTATCCATCTGTACAATCAAGTTATTTCGAGAAGTTGCCATGACACCAAGATTTTGATCTGTAGGTTGGCGCATCATTGGTAAATGTGTTCAGCTCTTGTTAGCTTCTCAAAGAGCCTCTGACTTTTAATGCAGTATTACTGTACACACCAATTCATTCATTTTGACATGAATTTGTTTCTAGACTGTTTAATGACCACTTGTGCTATAACAACGCAGCAGGAAAGACTATAGAGTACAATCGGAATAGTCTCAATTCAGGTGTAATGCCTTGTTTTTCAGAAATTGCAGCCAAACTTTCTATAGTAGTTGAGCCTAGGTGAGCAACATTGAGAAAGGTCATGCATTTCATAAACACTAACTGCACACATTCTAATGTCAAAGTGAATCAAAAGTTGCAGTCAGTCCAGCCTTTTCATTTATGTGTGAAGTGTTCCAAGAGCGCTGCATTGAAGCAAATGCCAAACCATTTCTGTTTACTTTAGTCTTTTTTTAATGTCTTGATGTCCGCGTGAAGCACTTTAGAATGCACTCTCCATACAAATGTGCTTTATAAATAAAACTTGAATGTTTCAAGTTTATTTTATTGCAAGACCAATACAGCTATACATACCACAAGAGAATCTGAACAAAAACAATAAACGAACTTCAACTATACATAGAATGTGTTGCATTTTACTCAGCATTCAAGAACTTTTAAATAGACAAATCAACAATGTTACACAAGTCATATATTTCCTCCTTTTATTGAAAAAGACAAAAACCACATCAACATCCATCATCTAGTTGCATAAGGATAATGAAAACTGAGCAGTTACATCATGAGCACACATGACAGTTACAACGGTCAACATATGGTCATCCAATTCATTAGCATCTTTCTTTTGCTATGAACACAAATTGCAACAAACCTTAGAAACCTCATTGACAAGGGTGCAGCAAACTGACTCGACTGTCTTTCCTTCTAATCAGTTTATAACAAATTGCCTCCGCTTCCCTGTTTTTTTTCCCCCACTTTCCCTCATTTACAGCACCATCTAGAGTTAGTTTGGCAAAAAAAAAAAATAAGATGGTGGCAGTAGGCTGGAATGGTAACTGGCTGTAGCTAACCCTCCAAATCCTGACACCCCCCCCCAAGGTCACATTTATACAATTGTCATCTTCCCAATTGGAATAATCATCTCATCTACACCATTAATCCAAAACCACATAATTAGGATATACTTGTTCCAACTGATGCAGTCTCCATGACTTCAAGTGAGAAGCTTCCAATACAAACCTAAGAAGGTACAAGAGAAGTTTAAGACAAAGCCCATAAAATATCTATAGAAAGCCATTAATTAACAGTTTAATGTTTCAGGCCTTGAAGTCAGATTATTGCAAACAGTTTACTTTAACCTGTGCCAGCCCTGATTTATTGTTCCAAGATTAAATGATCACAGCAAGGAAGATGACCGTTGCCATGATTGTATCAACTTGGGTCAAATTTATATGGCTAGATGGAGTGCCGTTAAAGCATACATACCTGTTACGGATCCTGAGTAGGAACATGTGCAACAATTATAAACCTGCATCCAGATAAGTAAAACCTTTAGTGCATGTACAGTCAGTCAAACTGAAAACAAACAATGGAGGCTCAATTAATTAATTCTTCCTCAGTTAATATGAATGATGTGTTGAGAGCACATCACAGCACACAATCCAGGAATCAAACAACAAATTGCAATGCATTCAGTTAAAAAATAAAAACTTACAAGATCAACCACCACGCAAGGGCAATATAACCACTCCACATTCAATCGTTCCTGAAATACAAATATAAACACATCAATAAGGATTCAAAACCAGAACCACTCAGTGTAGGTTATATTTGAGATTAATGAATGTTTGACCCCAGACTAGGAAAGTCCCAGTGCATGTAGGACACTCCACTCTCAGAGGGGACACAGCACTGCCATCACTCAACATCAGAAACCACTAAAACAGTGGCAACTAAGAAGAGTCAAACTGGCTGTGCCTTCCTATCCCAGCAGAGTAACACTTGTTCAGGCATGGTATAGGCCTGGACAGCTGACTATAGCTGGGTGACGCAAAGTCAAGAGTTTAATTAAAATGCAGTGACAAACCATTCAACATCAATTATATTAACCCATTACATATGGAGTGCAAAGCACTTAAATTTTTTTACAAAAAAAAACTCCACCACCCTGCAGTATGCTAAGTAGTGAGGTTAGCTAGCCTCCCTAGTCTCCACCTACCACGTGGTCTTGAGTCTTTCAATGTAGGTTAACATGCTCCAAATGAAATCGCCCAAGTGAGACTATTAAGCACTAACACACAAAACTACGTAGGATACAAAACTCTTAGAGTACATTTTTATTTAGCTTCATATTAGCCTATTGTTAACGTTTCCGCGAAGAAACGTGTTGCTACTGAGCAGAATCCCACATTTTGTAACGTCATGGTAATTAATCGTTTGTTTGGCCTATATACGACATAGGACTAAAGAGATTAACATTGCAAAAGTAATGCAAGGAACACGGATGAAAGAAATATCCTACCATTTGTAAGGCCAACGCTTCCCCACCTCGAGCACGACACAACGAGAACATTCACCCACCACGCCACATTAATTTATATAGGGATATGGTACCATAGAGTGCAACATGAAGAGCTACTTCCTTTATCCCAGCATTACAAGCGATGCATGTCGGTATAGCATTATTCCGCCCAAACCTTCAAAATGTTGTTTTGACTTATTGAGAGCATTTCACATGTTTTACTTTCCGATGCACGTATATATTTTTTCATATTTTGCAGTACAGATGCACACATTTATTTCACTGTCTATGGTCAACACAGATGCGGTTTACAAAAAGGAACAACGCATAGACTAAAGGAACAAAAACTGTGTTTTATTCGCGATTTCACGGAAAAGTAAAATTACCCCAAATGGGACAGTCTATCAGAATCATATGCTACATTTTCACTTTTAAAAATATTGGGGGGAGGGAATCATTATTCTTGAATCTGAGCACTGTCACACTTGGAGTACATGTTAAACACCATCTTAGGATGTTTTAGCTTGAATAAAATACATTTTAGACGCATTTAACCCTAACAATGTCAGGACATGACGGAAACAGTTGTAGCCTATACTTATAACTTATGTGTACAATTTCATGTTAGAATTCTATTATTAAATTATTTACTAACGTAAATGTGTCATTAATGGTGTTTTTCACCCAAAAGATGTAGGCCTACATTAATTCCTATGATTCATTCGCATAACGCTACCACCAGGGGGCGCCGCGCCTGTCTTTCACGAGCAGGCTGACGGAAAGCAAGGATTTATATCCGGTAGTGACACTAGAACCTGAAACTAGGAAAGGTGGATATTTGCTTTGGTTCTGTGCAAATTAATACGACGATTTATCCCTGAATGTATGTCAGATAAATGCGGTATCGTACTTTCACGGTGATTATGACATTACTTGTAAAACGACGTCGATAGACATTGGCTTTGGCTGATTTAACCTCAGACATATGGTTGTAATCTCGCAGTCTACTTAGTCAGCTAGATAGCATAACATTAACCTACCAACGACAGACTATATTGGACGTTTGTGCTTTTCTCTCTACTGTCTTCAACTAAGGTAACGTTACACGCAATCAAACGTTCATGCATTGTTTTGTTTGTTTTTCTTCGTTTATTTATAGTTGCTAAAACGAATGTCCGAGGAACTCTTTCCAACTTTTAGTTTTTCTTCTCCTATCATATGAGAGCAATTTAGCAAAGTAAAAATATTGTGCTATCCCTCTGAATGGGTGGTTGATGATCCAACAGCATTCTGAACTTGTCTTAATCTGTAATTGTGGAAATGGATATGATGGATAAGCAAAATTGACATTACCTGAATTGACTCCAATATTTCTTTGAACTAACATGGATTCAAACGGCAGTTTTTGACCCTCGTTGATAAGTGACACTTACACAGATATACAAGTTAATGTTACATGTGCATTCACGCAGTGTGCCAGGAGACGGAATGTTAGGTGAGGGATGTGAAATAAGTGGCCTCAGAATCATTTGGTCAAAAGTAGGACAAGTGTCAAGTCTAATGGCATATACAACTATGTGTGAATTTATCCATATTTTACTGAGTCATGCAATTTACGTTTATAGCAGACAAAGCAAAACTGTTCATCTGTACAAAGGTCAGACATACAGACATTGAGGAGTTTGTAAAACTTTCAAGGCTGACTTGTATAGCCTAGTTTAGCTGGTTTTACACTTGATAACTTGTGTTAAAAATCATTTTGTTTTTGTTTTATTACAGCACTTTATCACAATGATATCAGAAGGCAGTTCCTTCATAAAGGGCATGGCACTGGGAGCTGTATTTTGCTTGTTGCTTGCCATAATGGGGAGTTTCAGCCCAATTCAGCCCAGCTCTCCAGATGCTGAAGAGGAGCACCACCACCACCACGTCATCGCACCGAGCAACAAGGACATGCAGCTGCTGAGCGAGGCACACATGCTGGAACTGAGCCAGAAGGTGCGGGTGTACTGCGCCATCATGGTCACGCCCAAGGTCCTGGTTCACTGGGCAGCAGTCAATGAGACTTGGGCGAAGCATTGTGACAAGACGGCCTACTACAGCTCAGAATCCTCCAAAGCCTTAGAGTCGATTGACCTGCAGGAGCAGGATGAGTGGGCAAGGATCCGAAAGGCCCTGATGCACGCGTACGAGAATGCTGGGAACCTGCGCTGGTTCTTCATGGCTCGCCCTACCACATTTGCCATCATCGAGAACCTGAAATACCTGATTCTGGATAAGGACCCCTCTCAGCCATTCTACCTGGGGCGCTCGCAGAACTCCGGGGAGCTCGAGTACGTGGAATACGATAGCGGCATTGCGTTCAGCTACGAGGCGCTGCGACGGCTCATGGAGGTGTTGAAGAGCGATGACCTCTGCCCGGAGCAGAGTCGCAGCCTCTGGAAGGTCAGCGAGGAGAAGCAGCTGGCCATCTGCCTCAAAATGCGGCGTGCGCCGCCGAGCGGGGGAGGGCACGGGCGCGTGAGCCTCTTCAACAGCCAGAGCATTAACGCCCTCATCACGGAGAGCATCGCGCAGCACCCCGACAAAGTGCTGGAGAGCTGCTGCTCAGACATGGCCATCAGCTTCAGCGGCATGTCGCCCAGCCAGATGCAGGTCATGATGTACGGCGTCTACAGGCTCCGGCCATATGGACATGACTTCCATGACTCGATGATATTTCTGCCTCCCAAGGGGTCAGATAATGACTGATTCATGTTATTTTATTTCCAGCCTTGTAATAGAAAATAAGACAGGTCCTGTGACATTAGGCCTGGATGCTGTAGGGCCATGAGGGATTGTTACACATATATGATGCAGTCAGATTGCATAGAATGTTGCATCCACAGAGATCAGCTGCTGTGATTGTTTGGGGAATGTATAATATTGTAACATTTGGAGGTTGAAAAAAAAAAACCTTCATACCAAATTAAAGGGACCAATGTGAGAATGGGTCAGGAGAGGGCAAATCCTATATCTAAAGTACTTTTATTTTTGTAATTATTTTATCATCTGTACATTTTCATATTACCCTTTGAACCTACTTCTTTAAGGCTTAATCAGCACCCCTAGTATTGAAACTGAGGCACATTTGGGCAGCCGTGGCCCACTGGTTAGCACTCTGGACTTGTAACCGGAGGGTTGCCGGTTCGAGCCCCGACCAGCGGGCTGCGGCTGAAGTGCCCTTGAGCAAGGCACCTAACCCCTCACTGCTCCCCGAGCGCCGCCATTGTAGCAGGCAGCTCACTGCGCCGGGATTAGTGTGTGCTTCACCTCACTGTGTGCTGTTTGTGTTTCACTAATTCACCGATTGGGTTAAATGCAGAGACCAAATTTCCCTCACGGGATCAAAAAAGTATATATACTTATAGTTACTTATACATAACCCTTGTCATTTATATGTGCAAAACCTGTGAACTTTTCAGCATTCATGACACTGTAACAAGGTCTGTGAGATCACCTGTGATTTGATAAATTATTTGTAGAGAGACAAATTACAACAATTACAATTACCTGGAACCGCACAACTTGATCTTCTTTAATATTTACATAAGGAAGTATTGTTAAATGAGAATATGTCAGGACAATGAAGACCTTTCCAGGTTACCATAATGATGATAATGAATTTTTACATATGTCACTTGTCGTACTGTCAAGTCTTCCTTTTAGTAAGCAATATAATTTGGTGGCATGTAAGAGATAAAACTCACAAAACAGGCAGATATTTGAACTGCTATGACCTAGAAAACAGTGCATTGCATTAGGGGTGTACAGTGCTCTGCATAATGATCAACTGTTGCTCTTGTCACCAGCCACTCTCAACATTACACAGTCCCAATAAAATTGCTGAACTAGGTTGTTTAGATATATTAATTACAACATTGTGATGCCTCAAATATTCTAGTGTTTTTGAACATTACCTTAATGATTGAATGACATGAAGGCCTTTTAAACTGGAACTACTTGATCAGTGTAACCTGCAGCAGTGGGATGAGTTTACAATTAATAGGAGTCTTGACTTGAGACTGAGACTGTTTAAAAGTAGGGTAATTGGGTTTTGTAGTCACATCTGAATACAACTTTCCAGTGATAATGGCACATACATTACCCGTTGCATCATCACATAGGTCAAGCTAAATACACATAATTCAGAGGCACATGCTGTAAAATTGCAGAATGTAAGTAATTAGTGCAAGGTTGTGCTGTGGAAAAAAATCCCATAGACCAAAGACTGTGCACCCATCACCAGCTCTTACACAAAACCTAAACCTTCCAGGAAAAGAAAAATCACTGGTCAAAGAGTAAATCTGAGGGATTATTTATAATGACTTTCTTATAGTTTTTAAAGTATGTGCTCAGAGAGAGTGAGAGATATAGTCACACCTATTGCAGTATCAGTACAAAGTTTGATAATAAACCATGTGATAATTCAAATGTTTCTTGTTTTTGCAGCTTCTGAATTTCTATTTTCTAACATTTGAAGGTGCTCTAAGCGATGCTGGGTAACGTCACTTCTGTTGACTTTCAAACAAAACAGAGAGCTAACTCGCTACTTCCCTCCCCCTCCCTCCCGTGCTGCTCCCGTGCAATTGAAACTCTCCTAAACGCGCATCTCTTCTGTGATTTGCTGGAACAGTTTGTTGTGTTTTTATGAGCTAGGTTTTTCTAGGTTGTTTTTGTTGCCGTTTTTTTAGCCTGGGCTGTCCACAGAGATCGCGTTTTTTTTACAGTGTATCCAGGACACAGACGGCTAGCGGTTGGTTAGGTGATGTTTGCAGTAAGTGACATAAAATGTTTTACAAACGTGTGGCATCGCTTAGAGCACTAATAAGTGCCATATTAAATGCCAGAATAAGTGTCATAGTCAAGAACAAAATATAGAAAGATTTAAAATAACTTGAATGTAGGCTTTATTTGTACATGACGGTGAGGGTTTGTTTCAAAGCTTCCAGCTTGGTAGAGTCCATTGGTTTAACAGTATTTGCGTTGCCTGGTGCTCACGGTTCAGAGGTGCGTGTCATTCGTCTGATTGGAGTGTCACTTATACGTCTTCATGTGCCACAGTCCATCATTGAGATAGTGAACATTTTCAATACCGATACCTTTGTTCACTCGTTCTCTGTAATGGAATGATGTAAGAGACATTCATGATGGACAGTAGTGTTGAATATGTCACAAGCCCCACCCTCAAACCTCCTGCTGTACTTACATGTCATCTGCAGACATCTTCATCACTCCAACACATAGTGCATGCTGCTTGCCTTCTGCCATTATTGCCTGAGAGGTTAAAAGGGTCAAGGGCAAATTTGATCTCAAGATAACCCCTTGGCACACCCCACCAGCTTTGAGTAATAGTAGTAGTAGTAGTTTAATGCCATATCAGCATATATGGCTATATTGTGGCAAAAGGGTATAATAAAACAATTAGGGCTGCACAATTATCACAATCACAATATGAACCAGTGCAATTATCGCAAAGCCTACAAATAATCATGCACAGTTAATCTGGTCACATTTAAGATTTTTTATATTCATGTCATCCTCCTTGACTACGCAAATTCTGATTGGTGAGTATGCCTGGTATGTGAGAAGCACAGCACTTCTGATTGGTGAGTTTCGCAGTCATTCAGGAGTGCTGTGTTTCTCATGCACTAGGCATGCTCATCAATCAGAAGTGGCACAACTTAGAGACATTTGGAATACTGAACTGAATCAGTTCATTGACATTCAAAAATCATATTGCAAATTGCAAACAAATAGAATGACATAGATAACACAAAGGATGTAAATAAGGTTCTTCAAATCTACATGTGGTGTACACCTTGCTTTTTGTGGTGCCCCATCATCTCTGAACACAGAAATATGAATTAAAACAACAGTATTCACACAGGCATCAGAGTAAGAGCCAGAGATTGAAAGGATACAACTACTTTGTCTGAATCAGCAGGGTAAAGCTTGGCTCCGGGAGACGTCAGCCCTGGGCACATGATATTAGCTCCACTCAGGACAAATTTAATGGCCCCTTTGTCAACTTGTTGATGAGGAAGAATAAAGGGAACTAGAAAAATACACGTTAAAAAAAAAATCAAGTTACAGAACAATATATGTTTCCATACATTCAAGTATATGGCGGTCGGCAACACATGGCAGTACATATCTTACATTTGTGCAGCAGTCTGAGGGTTGGGTAAAATGGCCCCTCTCTTTGTCTAAAGAAGAGGAGCTCTCCATTTACTGTGAGGATTTCAATATGTTCATGACTTCATTAGGTGAATGTTGTCACAAGCAGGAAGAAGAAAGAGGCAGAAAACAGGTAGATCATGTTAATGAGTATCTGCCCTAGAACCTCCCTTCCACTGCAAGGAAATAATTTTTCATTATTTGTGAACAAGCAAATCATTATTCATTCAAGAGGGATAAATTAACTATAACATACCATCTCACGATTTTAACCGGATCTTTTTTTGGCATGATTTGATTGAGCCATGCGTCAATGTCAGGAAACTGGTCCAACAGCTGATTTTTGATTCCCTTGATCACTGATGTCTTCAGCTGAATGCAGTTGGAAACATTTTCCTTTTCATCAAATCTGCAAAAATAAGAAGACAATATTCATTCAAATGTCATTTTCCTTCCTACTTTCTCTTAACTTACTTTAAGCTTGAATAAGCATACTAAAAATGTCATTGGTATGTATATATTCACTTCACTGTTTAATGTTTTGCAACACCAAAATGTTGCAATTATGTCAATAAATCAACCACAAATGAATGGACAGAATCAGCAGGCTTATTCCATGGTTTCAGTGACAGGACTAGTCCGATGATGAACATCAAATACTGACGAAGGCACTCACGTTATGATAAACAAGTTCCCCAACACAGTAACATTATGTTAACTTATCAAGCTAAAGCTAAAACATGTAGCTGGCGTTCTCCTTGTTTGCCTATTTCAATTAGTGTGGATTGAGTGAAGCTGTCAGTTGACATAAACCAACGAGCTATCCAAGCAGATTGTAACGTTATGTTACAGCGTCTAAGTGAACTTGTCAACCATGCTCAGCTGGGTCACTCTAACGGTATGGGAGCATATTTTTGTATAGACACATTCATCTGGTCACATAATTATACCGTTATTTCAGAAGAGGTTTCATGTCTGCTAGCTGCACGCTGGTTTATTTCGGCCAGTAAAGTAAAACGTCATTATAACTTCGCTATCACAGCTAGCCCAGGCTGTTTGGCTAACAAGCTGAATGGACGATTGTAAAAACAACCAATCTGTAACTTACTTTTTAAACATTTTTGTAGATAATGGTCAAAGTTGTGTCTTTCTTTCACTTGGCAATCCAACTTCGTATTGTTGTCCTTTATCACTAACCAGAAAAATCACAAAAATGAGCAAATGTTCGAAAGCATGCGATGTTCCTCCCTTAGTGACTGGCAAGGTACAATGCAACTACCGGTCTGGTTTTTGTTCGATATCAAAATAGTGGAATTAAAACATCAACTGGTTTGAAATTACAAATTAACTTAGTTCCTGATGTAGTCTGATACATACTATTTTATATGAAACATTTTAAATAATCAAGACTGTGATTTTTTCATAATCAACACTTATGTTGTATACGATACAGCTTTTACTTTGAAATATGTTAAACGATAACAACAAAGGAAGTAATACATGTTAGGGTCACGTTGCCAAATTTGAATTCTGGTGTGTGAAAGGAAGAAGAAAGGTTGGTCTATTTTAAACCATTATGCAATTGACAAATAATAAACACAATAGAACTAAATGTAAATTTCTCTCTGTCCTCGAAGCAGACAGTTTTTAATAGAAAAAACTGTGAATGTATGAGGAGGTAAAGTGTTTTGTCCAGTGGTGTAAGAAAACCTAGCGAAAAAAGAAGCTCTCTGACTAAATTGATAGCATTTGCAGCAATGGATATTTAAATATCCGTTAGGCTTCCGCGATTGATTATATGCTAGATACATTCTTTCAAATACAAAAGAGTCTGTGTCGGTCAACAACAGTGTCATTTATTTGTTTGATACGTAATGACATTAAAAGAGTGAAGTCCTGTGCGGCTAAGTCCAACTAACGGTAGCGAGTTATGCGATTGCAAACCAAGTAATTTCTTGACCTTTCTTGATCTCACTGTCCAGCCAGAATAGCACGCGGTTCATTCGTTTCGACATTGGCTCACGGATATTACCTGTTTCATCAGTGTTTTTCCAACCATATGTGCATTTGCAAATACTTTGCTTACTGAACACTTTGCAAATCTTTTATTATTATTTCATGCACAGGCTAAGATGAACAGACGGATTGTTTCCACTTGCCTTAGTAAACAGGTCCACGTCCTCGAACTCTCTGACGAGGACAGCTCAGGAAAAGAGAATTGTTTTGGGAAAGGAGGAGGTCATCAAAATCGAGTTGTAATCGACTCAAGTGACGGAGAATTTGATAAAAGTGAGTTGATGTTGCCAGACTCATTCAAGAATAAAACGAAAATGTTGACCGGCGTCCTTTGGTGCTGCAATGCATTTCATTCATGCGTATAAAATATGAGCAGATGTTGTATTTGTACTCTTACCAGTTTTGGAAAAGCTTAAAACTCGAACAACTGTTCCCAAAAAGTGCCGATCATCTGCTAAGAAAATCAGGTGAGAATGAAAGGTTTTCATGTATTGTTTAGTAATTACCATATTTCTGCATTCCATTATATGACCTTTCTTTTGAGGATGTTTACCAGTACTTAAACAATATTCAAGTTGTTCCATTTTCTTTATACTAGTAAACAGATTTCAAACCCATGCAGTGATGACAGCTTTGAGTCATGTAAGTAGTTGAGTGGGTGTAATTTGTTTTATTTACACAGTGGCTGTAAATTGTTCTATGAGGATATTTCCACTGAAATCTCCATTTGTTTACCTGTACAATGTCTTCTTTCTTAAATGTTTCAGTATTGACCCGTGTCAAGACTCCTAAGTCAGCACCAAGAAAAGGTTCCGTCAGTAAACATGATGGGTTAGTATGCCGTTTGGTTTTGAACTTAAATAAATATTAGTTACTTTTTTACTGACATCAAGTGTGTCCTTCTCTCTACAGTCTGAAAGCAATCAATGTGGACTCATCTTCTGATGATGACTCTGTCCTTGAGACCAAGAAACCCTCTGTTTCCCAAGGTGCTGTAATATCACATGTTATTGCCTTGCCACAGGGGTGCCCCAAGGGCTCAGTGCTGGGGCCCCTTGTTTTTGCTGTGTACACTACCTCATTGTGCCCAATCATTTACTCACACAGGTTCTTATATCACTGCTATGCAGATGATACCCAACTTTATCTATCCTTCCTGTCTGAGGATTCCACAGTCTTGGCGCGGATTTCTAACTGTCTCTGATATATCTGCTTGGAAGAAAGAACATCACCTCCAGCTAAACCTCTCTAAGACTGCTGGTCTTCCCAGCCAAACAAACCATATATCACAACATAAACATCAAAGCTGACATACTCTCTCTTGCACCTACCAAGGCGGCAAGAAACATAGGCGTCATGATTGATGACCAACTGACCTTCTAGACCGCTACAGATGGTCTAGAACACTGCGGCCCGCAAAAACAAAAAAGGGCACATGTTACCCCGCTGTTCATTGAGTTCCGCTGGCTTCCCTTAGCCGCCTGCATCAAATTCAAGTCACTAATGCTTGCATACAGAGTGATTGCTGGGTCTGCACCCACTTACTTAAGTGCTCTCATAGAAACTTGTGTAGCCCCTCTACCCCCACTCCCATGGCAATCCAGCCTTCTTTTAATCTGTGGTCCCCTGATGGTGGAACAATCTGCCAAGCTCCATCAGAGCAGAGGAGTCCCTCTCTATCTTCAAAAAAACTCTTGGAAGACACAACTCTTCCAAGAATTCCTCCTCTCCTAGCGCTTCTGGCACTCACACACCTAATATGCACTTACCACACTCTTCCCCCTCATCCCTAGCCTGACGAGCCAGACCCACATTAAAATGTAGGGTCTGGACACTCACCGTTCGCAGTGCTCAGTCCGAGGGGCGGGATAATCAGTTGTCTTTCAAATTCCCTCTGCACGCATAATGGGACAGCGGCAGCGCTATGAGTCCCATCGTTTCCCACCAGCGGACTGGTTGGCTAGTTCAAGCGTTTGCCAACTTAATAAAAGCAACTTCGTGTCACACTGTTAGCCAGCAGCAACATCCATCTTATTTGTTTTCAAGTAGCAGGGAATTTAAGCCAAACCGTTGCAACTCTACCATCAATCATTATGTTAAGCCCACCTAACGACTCTATACACGATTTCATTGGCCTGATTAAGTTTCGATTTCTGGAGCTCACAAGCCAACGGAGAGTTGCTAGACTAGCCCTGGCAGCAAATGTAATTTGCTGCCGCTAGGGGCGCGTCTAGATTTCTAGGCTACCTCATCCCTCCTCCCACTCCACTTCCCTCTTTTCTTTTCTATCTCCTATTCTACCACTTCTCCTCCTCCCATACTTCTAATAGTACTTAATATGTAGGCACTCCTATCCTCTAGTACTAGACTGTTACCGGTAGACTGTGGCCGGTTAGCTCAGTTGGTTAGAGCGTGGTGCTAATAACGCCAAGGTCGCGGGTTCGATCCCCGTACGGGCCAATTTGTTGAGTGGGCAGCCGTGGCCCACTGGTTAGCACTCTGGACTTGTAACCGGAGGGTTGCCAGTTCGAGCCCCGACC
Organism: Alosa alosa; assembly: GCF_017589495.1. NCBI lineage: Eukaryota > Metazoa > Chordata > Actinopteri > Clupeiformes > Clupeidae > Alosa > Alosa alosa. Next base: position 6,960,111 of record NC_063209.1, read on the forward strand.
AGTGGGCCGCGGCTGAAGTGCCCTTGAGCAAGGCACCTAACCCCTCACTGCTCCCCGAGCGCCGCCATTGTAGCAGGCAGCTCACTGCGCCGGGATTAGTGTGTGCTTCACCTCACTGTGTGTGTTCACTGTGTGCAGTTTGTGTTTCACTAATTCACTGATTGGGTTAAATGCAGAGACCAAATTTCCCTCACGGGATCAAAAAAGTATATATACTTATACTTATACTAGTATTGACAGATGCAGCGATAATTCCTAGCAGCGATAATTCCTCTCCTCTGCGCTGTAGTTAAGTGTTATTCTAATGCTGTAGCTGTAGCCCTGTAGTTGAAATGTTGAAATGTTAATAGCTTAAATTTGATTCTATTGCTGTAGTGTAGCTATAGCTTAAATCTAAAAATGCCTACATTTAATAGCCAATTGAATTGTGTAATTCAAACCCACCCTCTTGCAATTGTTGCCACTAGTTCTTTGTGACTTATAGTTATATGGTTTCAAACCATACTTTACTCTGATCATGTATAATTCGCTGCTTCATGTTCTCAACAGCCAAGTCAAACATCAAGCCTTTTCAAGTCTCACATCAATTCAACTCTCCATTCACAAATGCCATCAAGACTACCTATTTACACCCCAACCCAAAGCAGTGTTGCGATGATCCTGTTATGTCAGTCACAACTCCCATCCAATCATCTGCTCCTCCGAAGACTAGCGTTTCTAGACAGCCATCTGCGAGTTCAGACAGTGATGGGAGCTTTGAGGAGTGTAAGTTTTGGCAAGAGACAAGACTGAATGGATCAAAGGAGTTTATTAGCTTTTTGATACATTTATAAAAGCAACCACAAATGACACAAAAATGTTTTTTTTACAGTATCTGGGATGTAACACTAAACTCAATTTTGAGGCACCAGCTTGTATGCGATATGCTAATGTAACTAATGGTTCACTTTAAGGTCTCATGGCACTCTATGTGCTTCTCTCTTTGTGTTAAAAAAGGGGTGCACACATCCAAAGATTTTCAGGTGCCAGACAAAGTATATGTTAAAAAGAGAGGACAGTCTCTAAAAGGCCAACATTTCGTTCCCCAGAATCTTCTTCAGGCACTCAATGTAAATGCAATCTAATCAACAGTCTGATTAATCACACCTGCTGCAGCAAACATTTGCCTGAGGAAGATTCTGGGGGATCAAACGTTGGCCTTTTAGACCTTCCTCTCTCTTGGTGTTAAAATCTGACTATTAGTTTCTTTTTCTCTAAATGCAATAGTTTTAAACCGGGTGAAGACGCCGAAGGCACAACTAAGAAAAGCGTCAGTCAGTGGGAGTGAAGACAGGTGAGAGGACAGATTATTTTTTTCTTGCATTAGAGTGTAAAGTAAAATGTTGTTTGTATAATGTATATTTTTTTTTTTTACAGTTTGAAAAATTTCATTGTGGATTCTTCAGATGATGATGACTTTGTTTTTGAGTCAAGGAAGCCTCCAGCCAACAACGGTATTTGTTATACCTCACTTTCTGCAACCAAACTCATCTGTTAACATAATGAGTTTCAATAAAGTACTCTCTTGCTGTTGGTATCGAAAGTAGACACATAATTATTATTTTTTTTATCTGGTTTAATAGGTAGCACCAAATCCAAACCTCCTCCTGAGCTTTCACCACAAGTTGAGAGACGACCCCTCTCAAACTATGACTCCCCTGTCTTCCTCACTGATGATGACGATGACTATGCAGATGGAGTCGCCATCACAAGCACTTGGAAGAGCCGCCACACCAAGTCTACATCAGTGACCCCTCGCTCAGTCGCCGCTCCCGCCCCATCCTCTGCTCCTCCAAAGTCCAGTCAGATTAAACTGAGTGGCTGGGTCAGCTCAGATGAAGAGGAGGTTGAGTCTTTAATGGACCGCCTCAAAAAGAACTTAAGGCTAAATAGTGACCGTGCCCAAACTCCTAAAAATAAGCCAGGTATTTTGTTGTTGTTGTTGTTGTTGTTGTTATCCCTTCCGATAATGTTAATATTTATCTATACTGATGCATTGACTTGCTTTTTTTTTTACAAAGTTTTGCCTCTCTGGAATGTTTTAAAATTCTATTTTTCCATTGCAGAGCCTAAGCAGAAGCCCTGCCTGTCCGATTCATCTGTAAAGGGAAAAATCCAACCAAAACACAGACGTGAGAAGGGAGCTGAGAGTAACCACACGCCTGTGCAACCTCCAAAAATCCCACTTGTCAGTCAGACGGAGCCCAGAGCCACCAACGGAAGCAGGTATGTCTGTCAGTCTCTGTCTTTCTGGAGTCAAAATATTAACGTTTTGAAGTATGCTGTTTGAAAATCAACAAACAAGTCTCTGCAAACTCCTATCTCCATACCAGGGCTAATGCCTGTAAAGTCCCAGGCTGTTTCCTGCAGTCTCTATCGGACCCTACATCATCTTACTGCCGCAGTTTCAAGCAGAACAAGGAAGAACTTACCAGCAAACTGTATCGTCTGTACAACACCAGTGTTTTCGAGAGCAAGGTAAGTAGGCAGGTCTGCCCTGTGGGGTCCTTGGAAAAATCAGAGAACGTTACACGCTTTCCATCATACTTTCCCTGCAGGAGAGGGGGAAAGGGCAAGGAGCAAAAAAGCCCAATAGATACAGAACTGATCTCTTATGCCAACTGCTGTACTCCACACCATTTAAATGAAGTAACGTTTTCAGTCTTCAGCCTCAGAGAAGAGGACTGGTCTGCAAAGTCACTTTCCTTATTGCTGCATTAGACTATTAGACCCATGTGGTACCACAGAGGCCGCTGTGTATTAATAATATCATCCCAAACTTTCAGCTCCCAGCCGACATGTCCGTCACTTGGTGCAATAAGATGAGGAAGACGGCAGGATTCTGCATCACAGGCCAGGAGCGTGGCACAGGCGTTCGTTATGCACGTATAAGACTGTCTGTCAAAGTCTGTGACTCTGCAGGTAAATTGTCCCCTCCTTTCGTTTTCAAGTAGCTAGCTGCTGTAAGGTCTGTTAATATGAACATGTTAGTCATAGACTGTGTAATATGGGGCTCAACTGTTGTTTGTAGACCGTCTGAGGGACACCCTGGTCCATGAAATGTGCCACGCCGCCCCCTGGCTTATCCACAACGTGCGGGATGGCCATGGACCCATCTGGAAAATGTTTGCCCGGAAAGCCACGCTGGCCCATCCCGAGCTGCCTATGGTCAGCCGCTGCCACAGTTACGACATCAAGTACAAGTTCCAGTACCAGTGCAACCGCTGCAAGAATACGTGAGTCAGTCAACAGATTAAGAACGGTGGAGTTTCCTGTGAAAAGTCTATCTATCTATTAGTTCTGGTGAAAAGTCTAATACATGATGATTAGTGTGATACAAGATACAAAGTCATTGATGGTTTTAGTGATGAAGTTAATTTAGTTGTTATTTTTACTTTCCAGCATTGGACGGCACTCCAAGTCACTGGACACCCAGAGGTTTGTGTGCGCTCTCTGCACAGGTCAGCTGGTGCTGCTCACGCCCGCCAATTCCCGCGGACCCACGCCTTTCGCAATCTACGTGAAGGAGAACTACAAGACAATCCGGCAGCAGCTGACTGGCCAGAGTCACGGGGACGTCATGCGCAAGCTCAGCGCGGACTTTGCCAGCAAGACGCGTCTCAGCGAGAGCTGAGCGCCTGCTGAAGGAAGGTTGGGGATAAAACAAGAGATTTGTGGTTCTTACATGCATAACTAATAAATACCTCACCGATGAAATCATTTGGCAGCTTCAACAAAAATCAAGCCATACTATTTGTTAGCTGAAAAGGGACTCAGAAATTGAATCTCAACTAGTGAAGGAGTGGGACAATATGGGGAGTGTAATTCATCTGCTGAAATATGCTGGAAATGTTTTAACTATCTAATATGTGACGGTAATAGATAAGTCCTAAAGTTATGACAAGTTCACTAGTCACTAGTCATGGTTTGTGTCTTTTTAAATGTTTCTGTGAATTTCTGTGTTCAGTGATGTGTCTTATGATCTATTTTGTTTTGTGTCTTTCTCAATAAAGACTTTGTGTACCAACAAGGCAAATTGTTTGTCACTGAATACAATGCATTTTGTATAACAAGACTGTTATGAACATAAGTAAATACTGTAGAATTGATAAAATGATGATGCTATTTGCTGAAGCCTTTGTAACGGCACTAGACATTTGCCTCTGCACAAAAGCAAGCGGGAGGTGACAGTATAAATATTGTGGTAGGGATGGGTATCCATGGCAACTAATTAAGTGTTGATCATTGATTATATTAAAATGAGAGGAAAGGACCCTGATAACCAAGGCACACATGGCAGAGCTGGTATGCTTTGTGAAAGGTCTCTGGTGCTGCATTTGGCTACAGACATCAGTTCAGATGTCTTGTATGACAACAACATAATGAGTTATATGTTGAAGATAAATTGCTTACATTTTAAAATTTAACCTGATCTTCAATGAATTCATGCTGATTCAAAGGTGAGTGAATGTATTTTTCTTACATTTATATTAATTCCATAAAGTATAATAATATAATGAATATACAGTAGGCCTATAGTGAATAATATAATAATATATACTGTATAATACATAGTGAAAGCTGAGCTGCAGTGAGGTATATCAAGACCGATTTTTTTGATGTGATGTGACCATAAATTTATTTCAGATTGATGTGTAGGGCAGGAAAGTTACATTTTCAAATTCTGCTGTCTGACAATATTCCTTCCAAAAATTTGTCACAAGAACATAGTCTGTTACATTTTAAACAGCTTTTCCTTTCATCGCCCAAGTTGATGATACCTATTCTAACAGGCTCTTTTTGGTGTACAACACTATCATTTGTCCTTGACAGGCATCATGAAGATATGTAATGGCACCATAGTGGTGTCCATGGACCCCCACCTATATAACATTGTCAGCCTAACCATTGCGTGCTTGATCTGCGTGGGCAACATGCTCCTGAGCATTCCCCTGCTGGTGGCCATCTGCAGGTCTCCCTCCCTCCTCGGTAAGCCCCGCTTCCTCTTCCTCTTCCACCTGCTCGTCTGCGACGCCCTGCAGCTGGTCATCCCGCTGGCCAGGGCCGCCCTTCTCACCTCACGCCTCACCATGCCAGTGACCCAGTGCGTGGTCTTAATGTCCGCCGACCAGTTCTTGGTCATGGTGGCCCTCCTCCTGCGCGCCGCCCTGTCGCTGGATCGCTGCGTGGCCATCCGGCTGCCCCTGCACTACGAGGCGCTGCTGAGCCCCGTACGGCTGCGGGTGGTCGTGGTGCTCGTCTGGACATTGCCTCTGCTGATGAGCGTAGTGACCATGTGGGTGATGCTGGACCGCGTGCACATGGACGCGGCCATCCCACTCTGCCTCCTTTACGTGGTGGTCTGCGGGACCCTGTGGGACCTGGGGCCTGTGATTATTTTCTACATGGCGGTCAGCGTCTTGCTGCTGCCCGTCTCCTTTCTCACCATCCTCGGCTGCTTCGTGCTGCTCTGCTACCAAACGCGGGGGCAGCTCTGCTCACAGCGCACGGCCGGGGTCACGCTGGCCATGCAGGCCGTGCAGATGGTCATCCACGCCATGTCGATGGTGCTATCTACAACCAATCTCCTCAGCAGCGAGAAGAACGAACAGTGGTCCCTGGCCACCAGCATTACTTATACCCTGGGCATCTCGCTCATCTCGCTGGTCTATGGGTACCGCTCTCAAGAGCTGCGGTGCAGATTGCTGAAACCCCTTGTGTGCAGTCAAGTCAACACAAGTCAGTGAACTTTTCACACCTATTATATTGTATTCAACTTCAGGGTCCTCAGGGTTTCAGAGGATGCATCATACAAATTAGTTCAAATAGGATGAGATCTACATTTTTATTTGAAAATGTAAAATTGCCTATTTGACATCTACACCATGTTGCAATGACTCCCCTTATTTTCAGTTAATGTCTATATTTCCTAAAGTATACATTTAGTTTTATGTCTATATCTGCAACTAGGTCATCACAGTAAGGGTAATAATATATATGTTCTAGTACAGGAGAGACCCTTAAAGAAAAAAAAACATGTGTAAATCAGAATCAGCAATCAACCAAAATTAGTTTAGAAATATCGGAATATTGAATATCGGCAGAAATTCAATATTGTGCATCCCTAACACTTAAAAGTACAATATAAAAAAATATATTGAAATGGTTGTAATATTATTTCAGTTGCTAGCCTATATATTGAAATGGTTGTAATATTATTTCAGTTGCTAGCCTATATAATTTCTGCTATATTTTTTCTTATCAATCCCTTGTTTGGTATGTATGCTGCAGGTTGAAGTGTTCTTAAGCCCATACAAAATGTAGATTGTGTGGCAACAGAAAATGATCCAAGGTTATATGGTAGACAAAGCCAGGCCTAGTTTTTGACAATGCACAAATGTAACATAATATGTTAATGATGCTATAATACTGTGACAATTGTTTTTACTATGGCCTTTGAAGGGAATAATGTTTTATCAAGAGCTCTTATCAGATATGTGAATTCAACATGGATTATAAATAAACATGCCACTTTAAAAAAAAAACGAACTTGCTCTGGATAGTAGGTCCAGGTGTATGGCTGGATACCCATGCCTATAAATTGCCTGTAAATTTGACCATCAACATGTCATAAGAAAGATTATAAGGAAGAACTAAACACATTTTTATAGTGTATATAACATTAGTAGTTCTGTGGTTTGTTTGATTTTGTGTATAAACTAAAGCATGTGACATCAGGATAAAACCAGCTCCACATATTCACCATAAGACCATGCTGATAAGGTGTGAACTGAGTAAATACACAAAAGAGGAAGTAGTCCCATCTGTTTGAGTAACATTATGTACCCAGTCACCTATACCCAGCTTCCTCCCTCCCATCGTTTAGAATAATTGTGATAACCTGTTTGGCCCTTAATAAAGTGAGCATCTTTTGCACAGCATATTATTATAGCTGACGCAAGCAAAGGCGCAGACAAAGGGAACTGCTCAAGTTACTGCTATATTTATACTTTAAATAATTCTAACTGCTTATGCAGCCAAATACAAAACATTCAGTACTCAAGGGCAAAGGTGTACAAATACAAAGAGGGTGCAAGAATATCCAGTACATATAAGAAAATACAGACACAGCATCACTTAACATTACAGATGAAAGTATTTAGAGAGACCAGTGCTAAGGGGTAGCAGATATGGGGGCCTCCCTGAAGCTTACAGACACCCTCTGTCACAATTTAGGCACAAGGATGAGGTCAGCTGTAAAAATACAGAGCTTACTCCCTGAACACACAACGGCAAGCAAAAATACAAATTCAAGCAGCCAGAATTCAGTAAGGGAAAAAGTACTATAGTATCTCTCATCATATAACTATCTTCTTTCATTTTATTACAAGACTGAAATATATGTGTGAACATCAGGAATGGTATGAGAATGTTGTTTAGGATCAACAAACAGGTTTTCTTTTGTTCCCAAGCAGATGTAGGCACTGTAGGATTTTGGTGCTCACCCCAAAATGTTTCTGGGAGCGATGTCCAATAAAAATGACACAGCTGTGCTTTGTAATTTTGAACATCAGCCATTGAGCAAATCAGATAATGGCACATATTGTTTACCAACACTTGGCATGGTATTAAGTAAATGGTCTTATACAACTGACTTCCAATGTATTTAACCAGAGCTTCCCATAACAGTATTTGGCAAACAGTATATGGGGCTAAATGCAAAACCATACATATATAACTGATGAGTTTTGAATGGGAATGTCAGATTTAATGTAATTTGTGATGTTTTCATTGTAAACAACCTCAGTGCACAGGACAGGTGTAGTAGTGACCACAGGGGACTAAATATACTACATGCCCCTTGCCCCTGCCGCTGAAGATAGAGACTCAGCTGATCAGTACAGGCTTGTTTTCTTCATGATGCGAAAGAACTCCTGCTGGTTCACCTCCCCATCTCCATCTCTGTCTGCCTCATCAATCATTTCCTACAAGAGTGAGGAGCCACACTCAGCTGTTACAACAATGCATTGCACATACCTAATACAGATTTGTCTGTCACAAGACTCCATTTTCCCATTTGAGGGGAAATGCTTGAAAATGAAATAAGGAAATGTTTACCAAATTGCTGTGACACATTTCAACAAGCCCATTGACGTTATGTACCTGCAGCTCCTCATCTGTGAGGTTCTCTCCCAGTTCTTTGGCCACTCTCTTGAGGTTGCGGAATGATATTTTCCCCGTCTCGTCATCATCAAACAGCCGGAAAGCTTTAAGGATTTCCTCCTTAGAATCCTTCTCAGCCTATAAAATGGGCAAATTAATTATGCGAACAGAATTGTGAAAGAAACAGGCATTTTCCAGACAGACCAAAGCCTCACCATTTTCTGAGTCATAACCGAGAGAAAATCATTGAAAGAGATTTTTCCAGTGCCTTCCTTATCCACTTCTGTGATCATCTTCTTGATCTCCTCCTTCTTGGGCTCAAACCCCAGTGCTCTCATGGCCACCTGACACAAAAAAAGCACTTCAACATCTTGTTCTTGAATAAACACACCCTAATACAGTATGATTTATAGCTCACCTTCAGTTCCTTTACATCAATGTGACCAGAGCCCTCTGTATCAAAGAGCTCAAAGGCCTCCCGTATCTCCTGCCGCTGTTCCTCTGTAAGTTCAGGTTTGGGGCTAGTTTTTTTGCGTGGAGCTACCGCCCCTAGTGATGGCCTCTTGGCACTGGTGGCCTGTAGACAACAGGTTGAGTGGGATTAGGTAACTGTAGTAGTCCTAGTGCTATCATTCATATTCCAAAAAGCCAGGCTGCTGTAAAATTCAACGCCAAACCCCATGTGGTGTAGCTACACCTACACGTGCAAATCATGTTACACACGACACAGCTCCACACGACATATTGCATAGGAAAAAACGTACACAAATAAATTGTTACGCGCGAATCGTGACAGTGATAAATAGCCTATATCACATAGGCCTACACACATTGAAAACAGTAGTGATGCAGAATCAAGTGAGGTAGTGACTGTCCTGCGTTCTTACCATTATGTATCTAGATGGCTACCGACTCAAAAGCCAGCTGATCCTTCGATACCCAAACAATCAAGTAAACGCGACGTGTGGTCGGTAAATTTGCCCGATCAAGCACGTGACAACTGTAATTTATATTAATGCATTTCCAGATTGCCAATTTTGTTTACGTTCGCTCAAGGTGTAATCGTCATCGTCGGCCCAGAAATTATGATCTGGCCAGTTTTGTTGGTGGTCCGCGGTCGGCAAGGCTACAACACTCTCAACATCGATTGGATATATGGCACATGTGACATTAGATTGGGCATTATCATTGGCTGATCTTTGCGTCGCATAGTGTGCATTAGATCTACACAAATCATTCTGAACAGTGCAATCAGTGCACGAATGCATCTTTTTACAGCGGTAGACTGAAGCCATTTTTTTAATATACATAATTTTACATTAGGCCTATTGTTTTTCTTTTAAGGTTTTATATCGAAAATAAAAGCGATTATCTCTTGAATAAAGGGAGCTAGCCACATTCCTGCATATTTAGGCTATTTAGCCTAACCAGCCATAGGCTATAACAAGCACAGGCCCTAAATTATCTTACTCCAGTTACTTACAACAGTGAGATATGATATTACAACAGTTTATCTACATAAAGTAGAAAGAGGTGGGCCGTTTGGTCGATAGGACGGATGACTGATACAAATAACCGTTGATTGGTCTGAGCATGGCGTTCTTTTGCGTTACTTTGTATCATTGGCATTGCTTACTTGTCAATTTGATGTCGGCGGTTTTCAGCCACCAATGAGATTATCACCAACTCGTCAGCTGATGCAGTCTCATATTTGTATGGAGACTCGTTTCGACTAGTGGCGTTTGAGCATCTTTCAAGTGAGTTGTTGAATTCAGAAATTCTGTATGTAGCCTGTTTGATAGATTGTAAAGTGTTAAGCTACGTTTAAATCGTCCTGGATGTAGTCCTGTATGTAGGCCTATTTGTATTTTTCTAAAATACGGAGTGACATTAAAGACTAACGCAAAAGTCTTGACACGTGCTGTATGTTGTAGCCTCTCTTTTAGGTTCGGGTTTGGAATATCCTGTTCAGGATGGCCACACGCATTCGACCAGTAAGTTTGGAAATAAGCCGAGTTGATTGTATGGTTTTCTTTTTGGATAGCCAACTTGTCAAAAATAATTATATGGACCAATTTACTAGATATGCCCAGTAGTTAGGCTATTCTGTTACTGTAACTCAGTCTAAGTGGGTCTATTACGTGTTTTCACTGATCAGCCTTACTGTGTCTTACAGTTATAGTGCTAAATATCAGTATTCCTGTGTGAAAGCCTGTTTACTTTATTGTGCTCAGAGCAGCAAAAGGTGTGCTGTCATCGGTGGGTCAGGGTTCCTTGGGAGACACCTGGTGGAGAAGTTGCTGGAGAAAGGCTACACAGTTACAGTGTTTGACATTCGACAGAGTTATGACCTCCCTGGAGTGGCATTTCATGAGGGGGACCTTTGCGACAAACAGGTGAGCTTTTTTACCGCAAGAAAAAGACACGTTCTCTCCAGAGACATAGAAATATACAATAAAAGAATGACATTCCATTGAATTTTTGGATGCAGCAATGGCATCAAAGGTTCTCTTTTTCTCTCTCTCTCTAGGCTTTACTTAAAGCTTTACAGGACGTTTCCCTGGTGTTTCACTGTGCCTCTCCAGCTCCTGCCAGTGATGACCGTGCACTATTCCAAAAAGTCAATGTTGATGGCACCCGCACTGTCATACAGGCGTGTCAAGAGAGTGGAGTGCAGGTAGGAGGCACTGTGCCATAGAGCATTCTTCACTTTATGTTTCTCAATGTAAGAATCATACTGTATACACACAGATGCTTGGCTCACCTGAAACGCATAACAATTACAAGCTCACCCGATTTCATTAATGACACATGATGATGGAAATATGTGTATCTGGCGGCTGTTTCAGAAACTGGTTTTGACGAGTAGTGCCAGTGTGGTGTTTGAGGGCAGTGACATTAAAGATGGGAAGGAGGATCTTCCATATGCGGAAAAACCTATTGACTACTACACTGAGACCAAGATTCAACAGGAAAAGGTAACAGTGATTCAATAGAAATGGAGGGAGGGGCAGTCTTTTTTGAAGGTGACAATTCATTTGCCAACATTAGAGCTAGGATTTTAAAGATGTGCCTTTACCGTAAAACAGCCGAATCTCCTTATCCTACCAGTGCATTCTTCATTTGTCTCAGAAAGCCAGATGTTTGACCTGGCCTCCAATCTATATACTTGACTAAGGACTGTAAGACAGTAGAATGTAAAGGTGGTGATGCATAGGGAAACTTTTTGAGCAATGTTGCTGGGCAACCACATAACCAATTTAATTTATTCTGATTTGATGATCATGACTTTTGCCTACCGGTGATTAAAGTTCTCAAACAATAAAAAAAAGTTGGCAAATATCAATGGGAACATACCAGAACCACAATATTGAAAGAAAATTGCCCAGCAACATTGCTCAAAGAGTTGCCCCATGCACCATCAGTTTAAGAATAAGCAGTCAAAGGTTTCTTCTGCTGTTGCTCTCAGCTGGTCCTTGAGGCCTGTAACAAGGATAAAGGCTTCATCACGGTCGCCATTCGGCCCCATGGCATCTTTGGCCCTAGAGACCCTCAGCTTGTGCCCATCTTGGTGGACACTGCTCGCCGCGGAAAGATGAAGTTTATCATAGGGTGAGTAATGATAATTAAGGACCAGCATCACTAAAACAGATCTCACTACTAAATGTTACTGTCATGATGAAATGCTTTGACACCTGAACAGGTGCAAAGAATGTCATTTAGAAATTTAGCAATAAGAACAAGCATTCTTCACAAAGCTCTTAGTCTGTTTTTTATTTTTTTTAGTACAGTGTTTCTCATTTCCTCTTGATTTCCTCACTCTCACATTCCTTAATTCAGACATGAATACAGAAACTAGCATATCTTGTTAGATCAGTATTTTAAACAGCATTGTTGGTCAAGTCGGTCAGGTTTTGCTCTGTATTTGTGTCTTGGCAGTGACGGCTCTAACCTAGTGGATTTCACTTTTGTGGAGAATGTGGTTCATGGGCATATTCTGGCTGCGGAGCACCTGAAGCCAGATTCACCACTTTGTGGCAAGGTCAGAACCATCTCTTTCTCTTTTCTACTGACTTGCTCTAGTCATCTTCTCTCATTCCCAAACAGGTACACACCTTCCATACCACTCTGTCCTCACATGCATGCGTAGTCACACAAAAACACACACCCTTTGCCCTCTCTGTGACATATACTGTACTATGTGTAATGTGCAGATGCTTCCTAGCGTTACAAGCATTCACTGTGTCAAAGCATTTGATGTATGAAGGTTGAAGATACTGTTATCACACTTAATCTCCTTGTGTAATCCCTTCGACCTCCAGGCCTACCACATCACCAACGACGAGCCTGTGCGCTTCTGGGACTTCATGTCCCAGGTGCTGGTGGGGCTGGGCTACGACGCGCCACGCTACCACCTCCCCTACCAGCTGGTGTACGCCATCGCCCTGCTGCTCTGGCTGCTGGCCCTGCTGCTCCGGCCGTTGGTCCGCTTCAAGCCCACCTTCACCCCCATGCGCGTGGCCCTGGCGGGCACCCACCACTACTACAGCTGCTCTCGGGCAAAGCAGGACATGGGCTACCGGCCGCCGGTCAGCCTGAAAGACGCCATCACCCGAACGGTCGAGAGTTACCCGCACCTGCGGAAGGGAGCCTAGCGTGGCTGCTGACCTGTTTAGTTCACGACTCGCACACATGCGCTGCCTGGTTGGGTGTCTGTAAGACTGGTTTGAAAAAGACTGTCTAAATGTGTGGACACCGCTGCTAATTGTGAGCCATTGTATGTGTTGAACTGGAAATCTATATGTTCTCTACTGTAATATGCATAGTATGCATAAATGAATGCATTTCAACTGCCACCTCACCTGGTCTGATACCTCATCTCCAGGAATGTTACTATGGTTACCTTCCTATGTGAGTGTGTGTGTGTGGTGCTGTGAACTCCTCTTCAGCTGGGTAAGTGTGTGCCACACGCAACAAAAGGGCTGACGGATGTTTAGGAATTCACTTGTTTGTCAAAGCCCATATACCAGATTCCCATTTGAAATTCACACGTCATGCCTTAATGGGTTACACCTGAGTATGGCTCATCTGCTGGGACCAACATTCCTTAGAACTGAAAAGTTATGTTGTTGAAATTAATATTTGACAAGCAGTTAAATGAAAAACAATCAGCAGTTAAAACAGTTAATTTTATAGTTGTAATTACCATGCCACTTTGTATGCATAGCACTTTGGAATGACTTATTCTCATGCACATATTTGACATTTTCCCAAATGAAGATGTTTCCAAAACCTTCTGACTTGCCTTATGTCGTGCTTTCTGTATAATAGATAGATAGATAGATAGATAGATAGATAGATACTTTATTGATCCCCAGGGGAAATTCAAGGTATCAGCAGCATACAGACAACACATACACATTCTTTAACAGCAGAAAAAGTCATTAAAGTATATAATATAAAAACACTACTTAGCAATAAGGACAGTAGAAGATAAAGAATATACTAAAATACAAATTATACTAACTAACACTTAATCTAAATCAATTCTAAAAACAGTAACCACATAGTGGTGATTAATCAATCAGAGGCGCTTGCAATGACTGAGGCTTCTGCAACAATGCAGAAATAAAGGCTATATATCTATATATTTAACTATTTTAAGAAAAGGTATAAGTGTGGCCACAGTTCGGCTGTGGCCTGGAGGGAGGGGTTATGCATATGTGCTAATGTGATAATATAGCACGCAAACAGTGAGGCAGAAAGACAGTGGTAAAAAAGTGGCTAGTGGACAGACAGTATCCAAACATGGAGGGGGTGAAGAGGCAGACAGACTATGCAGAGAAGTCTATCTCTCCTCTTCCCTTAAGTTTGTTCAGGGTCCTTTTGTCAGATATTGAAGTGATGCACTCTAGTTCAGCTCCCACTACAGAGCCAGCTTTCCTTACCAGCCTGTCAATTCGCCCCGCATTCTTCTTCCTTGTGCTTTCTCCCCAGCATACTACTGCATAGAAGAGGACGCTGGCAACAATCGACTGGTAGAACATCCTTAGGAGCTTGCTGCACATATTGAAGGACCGCAGCCTCCTCAGGAAGTACAGCCTGCTCTGCCCTTTCTTGTAGAGTGCATCAGTGTTGGCTGACCAGTCCAGTTTATTGTCCAGGTGGAGACCCAGATTTTTTTTTTCAGATATTTTTAGTTCTCAACAAACAGAAATGTCAGTATTGTATTTGTTAGCTATGAGTTGGAGGAGTTAAATTGTAAGTCTGTATTTGCATGACAGGTCAAGCAGATAGATTTGCATGGAAAGGTGAGCGGCTCAGCACTCGGCACCGCCGGTTTAGTGGTATGCACCACTGCCTCCTCATCATCCAGTATACACTCTGCACCATTCCCCCCATACTTTCTAAATGTTGGTTTGAGCATAAATCAAAATGACTTGGACCTGAAACTGAGATAAAGGTGGCTCAGTCCTGCGCTGTTTCCATTCCATTCGTTGGTGTGGTGAAGGGGTGGAGAGATTCCAGAAATTCTCTGAACAATCCTGAGAACAAGGAGGCTGGAGAAACCATGACTGACTCAAGTGGGCAGTCGCCTGACAGGTTTATACCATGGCTTCAAGGGGAAAGTGTGTGTGTGTGTGTGTGTGGGGGGGTGGTATCTATGGGTGAATTGTGGCAATCCACCTGTCAGAGTGGTACTCATGCCAATGTTGTTGCCACATTGAAATTTTTGTGTCACTTTGCTGTATCCTGATTCTATCCACTCATGTGTGTACAAATGCAAGATGACTAAGAGTCAACCTACCTCTGATGTCTGAAGTGTCCCTGGAAATTGCAACATCGCTTTCCCCACCCAACTTTTGTGAAATGCACAGCAGTTTAGACGAATGTGTGTGGTATGCACGTCTTCGTGGTGATTGTTTTTTGTTGCCATTGAGGTGGGATGGGTTGCTCACAGTCTTTCAGGAGAGGGCTCTGCTGGAGGCAGCCAGGTTTTTTTTTAAAGATCATTCACACATCACTCATCTCCCCTGGTTCAGACCAGAGAAAGCACGTCATCAATTAATCAAATGATGTCCGTTGCTTGAAGTTTCCATTTCTGTCTCACTCTCTTTCTCTGTTCTCATGTGCCTAATAACACAGTATGTCCATCTTGGCTATGCACCAAAGTCAAACCCTACGTACATACCACGTGGAGTTGATGCCATTATGAGGCACCTTGCCATGCAAGTGGTGTTGTGTTTAAAGATTTGCTGATAAACCATCTCATTAAAATGCTAGTTGTGTTGTGCCTCACTGTGCAGTGAGTCCAGGGCCAGATGTCCCTCAGGAGCTCTGAGGCTGTTTGTGCCACATGCCCCATTAGTCTTTTACCTGTCAGCTGTATTTGCACTAATGTGCTTCCTTGCTGAAACAATGGGAAAAGAAGTAAACAGAAACTCCCAGTCCCCCCGTTTTCATATCTCAACGTGTGCGCGCGCACACACACACACAGGAGAACAAACGCAGACATGGGTAGCTTGGCCACCCTGACTGGCTGGGCTTGTCTGTGCCAACGCCCGGACCTGTTCACTCAAGGGAGACACCTGTCAGGGGGTGGAGACTTTGTTTCCACTCTCAGTGATAGAGCAGCAGTCCTCTCCTCGCTTCATTATCTGGGCTTCGCCATCAGTTGGCTGTTAAGAGCGATCGAAGGAGCAGCTGTTGTTCAGGACTTCTAGCACAGGTAGGTCAAGATAATGACTTGCCAAGATTTAAATGTTTATGGATTCTAGGCTCTATATGGTAGTTAGGAAGGTAGGGAAAATTGAGTTGGACACATGGTGTTCTAGCATGGAAAGCTGTGAAGCTGAAGCAGGGATAGTTATCAGGTGTTCCATTCCTTACTTCCTGACACGTTGGGACTGTTTGCCAAACATAAAAACCATTTGGCTGTCAGTGTGTTTGCTGTTCTTAGTCTGCTGTGCGAAAGACTCTCCCTTTCTTCTCATCTTGTATTGTACCTCTGTGTTTGCACTCTCTCCCTCTCTCATATGTCTTAATGTGTGGAAAGTTCAACATATACTGTAACTTTTAGTAACTGTAACTATCAGTTCACTTCAGTCAAAGGGTCATAGCCTTAGTTTTTGTGCTGCACTAACTGTAGGCAAAGAATTTCCTGTAACGCTGAACAGATTTGTGTAATAAACTGGTGGCCCTACATTGTTTTGCATAAGCTCCTAACCTGTCTTTTCCCTGGTTAAATGTAACTGTTCTGTACTTTAACCCCCTTGTAGCTTCAGGCATAGTGTTTTGTTTAAACTAATACAATCATTAGTGAATTGTTGATTGAGCTAATTTCAATTCTGAGGTACATTTACGCCCATAAGAAACACAATTGGGAGAAATCCTTGATCAGTCATCTTGATCTCAGGGTTAGCTCACCTGAACACGGTGTTTGTCACTTATCTTTGTGGCCCCTGATAACTGTAACCACTTCAGTATGCAATAGCTTTGTACGAGTGTGTGGCTCGATCTGATGGTTACTCTTTAACTCGTTTCTTAAACAGAGAGAGAGAAGTGTGTGTGTGAGAGAGAGAGAGAGAGAGAGAGCGAGCGAGTCTGTTGTGTGAGCAAGGGCGTAGGTTTGGTCTCAGCTTTGGTGGGGAAACATTCACAACTCCTGTTGTCACAATACCAACATTATTGTTTCAATAACAATAGCAAGTGAAGAATCTCGATTTCGATACTATTGCGATTTTTTGAAAAATGTTATTTGGTTTGTGTGATTTGTGAGATCATTCACATCAGTGGCAATCATAGAATTTGATTGACCCTCCACACACACACACATAGAAAGTGATGGTTGTCATTTTGGAATTCATATAAACTATAAACTTATATTGTTAATTATTTATAGTATTTTATGATCTGCATGATTACTAATAGCTAAACATATTTAGTAATTTGAATACATCATATTGATATTTAAATGATTAGGCTACACTTGTCTTTAATATCATCACTTGTGGTGTGTAAATCTAATTGAGTGCTTGTCACTTTAAGAGGAACGTGAACGCAATTAGCTTTCAGTCTCATGGTTTTAGGCTAGTGAAAAATAGTTTTGCAAGTGCAAGGATATGTGGATTCAATTAATCATGTTTGCAATGTCATTAGATAAAATAAATGTTCAAAAAACTAACAAGTCAAAGAATTTTTTTCTGGAATGAGATCATAGAAGAGATAAGTGTCTCACAATGTTCATTTCTATGAGTATGGAAATGCAACAGTTTATCTTTTATTTCTTTGCATTGTGCAGGCTACATTCACAAATACATTAGCGTACATAAACAGAATATAGGAACAGGAAAATGTCTCGGATCCATTGTTTATTGCGACTGCAAGATTGGTAGCCCAATTAGCCTAACAGTCAGTGATGGTGACTTCTATTCTGTGCCTATATGCGACTGTCCGTGCGGCACACCCTTAGCCTATTCAACATGACTCCTAACTTTGGCTGGAAGATTACAGAAGCTAGGTTTAGCTGTGACAATATCCTGGGTAATATCCTAACAGCTAATGCTATTTTACAGAGTAAAATCCGCATTTGAAAGCCTGGTCACCAGTTGCCAGTTTGTATGGCTAATTATTTTGCCTAGACTGAATAATGAAAAAGCTTCGTATTTTTGGGTGGCATAGCTGATCTACAAACCACAAAAAGGGCCAAACATGTATGCTGAAGGGCAAAGGGAATATCACAATGTTTTACTCTGGCCTTTTATGGGATAGGCTATGTATTGGCAGACAGCAACTTACCATTGTCGTTGACACACACCCGCTCGCTTGACTGCCAGTAGCTAGGGGTGGGCATATCGATCCAAATATCGATAGTATCGATACCAACATTGGTATTGGTATCGGATCGATACTGTAATTTCTGTTCACTTCTAATCTAATCTAATTCTAATCTCTCAATTTGTTCAAAATGCATTGTTCCTGTTTCACCAAGGGCTAGCCTACAGTCATGCAAACACCATTTCTTTCACATATTGCATGCCCGCTTTGCAATGTTTCGTTGCTGAAATATTTGTAAATTAATAACAGTGGAGATCCTAAAATCATTAGTGGTCATGGAAATGTATTCAAATTTAGCATGTTTTATTCACGTCATAAATCATGACACACTGTTCTCCCCTACATAAAAGTATATAAACGGCTTTAGTTACAAATATCAGTATTGGTATCGGTAATACTGGCCCTATATTTAATTGGTATCGGATCGAAACCAAATTTTACAGTATCGCACACCACTACCAGTAGCCTGTGCTTTGACACTCAGTGCGTGTAGCGTGCATGTCAGATAGCCCCTCCCCCCTCCCCCTCTGTTTTTCAGCAAATCAAATGACGTTTCTTGTAGCCTAATGTTGTGCTGGCTGTCGGAATCAGCAGCACAAATGAGTTCGCTAAAATATTGGTGGGGACAATTTTGTCATCTTAAAATACTGATTAGGACTAGTCCTTAGCGTCCCACCCTAAATCTACGCCCATGTGTGCGAGTATGCATTTTGTAGAAAGTGGTAGGACAGGCCTTTCCACATGGCTAAGTGGTGAGAGTGTGGAATGCAGGGCCCATGTCATGAAATGGGGTAGTTCTACTTTGTTCCCATTGATGTAAGTTTACTATAAGTCACTTGGTAGCAGTAGGAAGCTTTTAAAATACCAGTTCACATCACTGATCTTCACTTATGTAAGCAGTGTAGCACTGGGTTGTGTTTACATTCACAGTATGAATTGAGAAGTCAATAGCATTTAAAGAAGGTAAAATGTTGTTTGAATATTGTGTTTTTGTGATACAGCCACGTGCGTATTCTGTGCTATTGAACATTTATATCCAACATAAAGATCTAAATCACAGATCCCCCCCTTGTCTACACAGGTGACACTGCATAAAGAAATTAACACGTGATCCACACACAATGTCAAAAGGTGAGCTAACCGTGACGGCGGCCAGTCTGCTTTGATCCTTTTCATGTATTTTAGAAGAATTAATGCTGCTGGATTGTTGCCACACTTGTATGACATTCTTGTCATGTTCAGCACACATCCACACTGTTGACACTGCTGACACTTCAGCTGACTCATCAGCAGTTTGCCGTACACACACTAAAAACTCATTAGTAAGCATTTGTAATAAAAAATCTCTTTAGTTTGATCAAGTCCTTTTTTCATGTGTTTATTTATGTCAAAAAAAAAAAAAAAGCACTGAAAGCCTGCAGCGTAAAACCTGTTTTAATGGCTTATTAAACAAGGATATGTATTTCGTCCCTAAAGATGAGAGAACAAGTGTTTTGCGGACCACTAAGGTTCGGACGGCTATCAAGGGAGATAGCAGTTGGATCCAGAGGCGCACAGAGGCCGAGCCTGAAGGGGAGGAGGATAAGCCATGGTGAGCACCAGGGGAGAGGAGTGAGGTGAAGGGTCTGGAATGTCCACTCATTCACTATAGTGAAGAATATGGTTAGTCACTGCATAGTGCGCTGTCTAGTGAATGAGTGGATGTTTCAAACACAGGGCACAACTTACAATGAATTAGCACAACCGCTGTCTCAATGGGATATTTTGGCGACTGTTCTTACAGGCTGGCTGAGGTCCGGGCAAACCGCCTGAATGGAGCCCCAACAGAGACCAGTCCAGTCTCTTCACCCACAACCAAAGCGCCTGCTTCCACAGACACCACACAAAGGTAAACATTCCACCGGGCCGATCAGACCAACCACAGGTGCCTTCTCTTTGGTCACATGCATAATATCACTGTTTGTTTGACTTCCACAGTACAAAATCAGCAACATCAGGATATCTAATCAGGTAAGATCAAGTCCATTTGTGAATATGAAGTGAACTGAACACAGACTAGTTGATTGACAGATTAACCTCATGACATGATCTGCTCTTACAGAGGGGTTTTCAAAAAAACGGACACCAACCCCACTTCCTCAACCAATGGTCTCAGGTGAGAAATAGACCTCACTGTACCAGCTAGTCTCAGCTCTCACAAGCTACTCCTTGTCCCTGCTACACATGCCAAGAACAGTGTCTGTAACAGGGGGCATAAAGTGATAAGCTACCGGTATATAAGCATTCTATAAGCAGTCTGTCCAGTTTGTAAGACTCTGTATCTACATCCCACAGTGCTCCCGCTCCAACTTCCAACTTCACCAAGAAGCCGTCCGAGGTATACAAGAAAATGTGAGTGTAGTCGATATCTGCATGTTATCGTAATGTTGTCGTGCACATTTCATCTCAGCTAATCATATGGACTGCTCGGTTTCACCACAATCTGTTTTGTGTTTCCAGAGCCCCTCATACGGTGCGACCCTCCACAGAGCCCACAGTCCAGACGGAGCCTCAGCTCTCCCCTGAGGAAGTGGAGAAACGGTGAGCGAGAGAGAGAGAGAGAGAGAGAGAGAGCGGATGAGAAGTAGGGGGGGAACGCTTGAGTTCTCTGAATGTTCTGTTAAACATGTCCTTTACGTTATAACTGATTGACAAGAACAAAAAATGCCTTCCTGTGTTTCAGTACGGAGGCAGCCAGTGGTGTCCTACAGAACACAAAAGCTGCCCGGCAGCGGTCCTACGTTCTCTCTGCAGCCAAGAAATATGAGTAAGTTCCAGGTGCCATTGTACCAAGAATGCAGTAATACTCTAGCTGCTTACAGGAGAGGTGAAGCACTCACACAGTCACACAGATCACACAGTCTATCAGACAGATGACAATGCAGAGGTGGAAGACAGTACAACTTGCATGCTGTACAGCCTTTGGGACTGAAATATGACTTATGGCATATCTAGTTCTTAACAGTGGATGAGTTTACAAGGGCACAATTTCAGCCCATTGACATTAGATGTAATATAATCCATTGGACATCAGTTAGCCTGGCAAGTCAGACCCACATCAAGCTGTCGCTAGGGTGTGTCTATATTTCTAGGTTAGACATCAGTGGCATTTCCCATTATTATGGTTGTCCTGCTGTTTCCAAAAATGCTGGTATTTCCACATTCTATTCAATCAGATCCACAAGCAAACCAGAATCTCCTCCGGAGAGCACTACCACATCATTTGTGGCTAAAAGGTACACAATCTAAACTATCCATTCTTGTGTGTGTGTGTGTGTGTTACTCTCAGTATTCTCCTACTGCGGTTGTTCTGTCTGCAACTTAGTGAGTGTTGCCAAGTTACTAAGGCACTAACCATAGTGATATCGTACTCTAATTATTTAATGTGGACATAAACGATTAAACTGCTGGATGAACTTGGACAGGGTGGAGATCAGCGACGATGAGGCCGATACTCCACAGGAGCCCGTCTCACCGCCTCCCGCTCCTGTTAAACGTGTCTCTGCACCAGAGCCCACTCCACCACCGCCCACTCTACCAGAGCCCACTCCACCACCGCCCACTCTACCAGAGCCCTCTCCACCCCCGCCCACTCTACCAGAGCCCACTCCACCCCCGCCCACTCTACCAGAGCCCACTCCACCACCGCCCACTCTACCAGAGCCCACTCCACCCCCGCCCACTCTACCAGAGCCCACTCCACCCCCGCCCACTCTACCAGAGCCCTCTCCACCCCCGCCCACTCTACCAGAGCCCACTCCACCACCGCCCACTCTACCAGAGCCCACTCCACCCCCGCCCACTCTACCAGAGCCCACTCCACCCCCGCCCACTCTACCGGCCAGGTGAGTCAGGCAGACCCACCCAGGCCTGTGGCGCTGCTCAGAACTCCCTCATATCATATGTGAATGTCCAGAGGACGGTGCATTCATGTGTCTGTGTTTGTGTGTGTCACCAGCGTGAAGAAAGAGTTTCCCCCAGTGGTAGTGACCCCCAAGCCGCTACCCCAAGAGCGTATTCCTGAGCCTCCGGCTGAACAGAGGTGATGCAGTACTACATACATGTATACATTGCATTGCATTTTAATGCATTTCATAAGTGTAAGTATTAAATGATTGGCTCGTTTTGTCTCCCCCCAGTGCTGAAACGCTAAGTGCTTTGTCAGACACCCTCATATCTTTCAACACGGAACATACCAGGTAAAACTTCCTTAACGACACACCCATGGCTACAAAAACAAAAGCATGAAAACAAAGGACAAACACAACAGAGATACTGTTGTTATGGCTGTTTCATCTGTGTAGTCTCTGAGCCTCATTTTTTACCCCTCATTTTCCACAGTCCAAAACAAAAGCAGGAAGTCACTCCAGTGGTTGATTTGATCTCCAGCCCTGTTAAAGACCGGTAGGCACCAGCATCACTCAGCACCTCCTCTGTGTTCTCTGTCTGCTGCCTTATCGTGGGATCGCACACCTCTGCTGACCACAGGAGACCACCTTAGTCTGGTCATAGACAGGCACATTGAATTGATGATATCACTCGTCTCATGGCTCTCACTGCCAGTAGTGCATATACGTTTTTTCACTGTCCATGATTGCATGTTAATAAAATGACTGCGATTCTCTTTACAGCATAACACACACAAAGCCAGTATTGTTTGAAGAGACAAAGACAGTGGAAACCAGGTAGTTAAAATCAAGAAGATAATTTTATTCAATGGCTCAAATGCTCATTTAAGTCTTTCTGTATCTGTATAATCTGATTTGTTTTGATTTGCTTAATTTTGCAGTGTTGTTCCTGAACCCATCCCTGAGCCAAGTAGTGACCTCCATAATGATGACCTTGTTTCCCTTGCACAGAGGTTTGTGTGAGAGAGTGATGTTTATCCTAGAAACACTTGGACTGAATATTCTATTTGTAGATTGAATTTATGGTAAATGCATGCATGGTTATGGCTACAGTAATGTTAACTGTTATTTTGTCTTCCTGCCATAATCTTCACATAATCCACATAGTGGGAAAGTCTCTCCTCTTAGTATAGAGGACTTGAATCCAGAGACTATTCAGACTTCTATTCTTAAAATCACAATTGTCATAAAAATCACAATTGTCATGAGATATTTGTGAAAGACAGTCAAGATGATGCGTCTCCCGACACCTTTCTACCCTTGTGTAACTCTTTCATGTTGCTACCTGTTTTGTCAGCGGAGATGTGGAGCAGGTGGACACTCCTCCTAGCAGCCCCCCAGCGTGGAGTCAGGATCTCCTGGGGCCCGAGAGGTAAGAGCTTCACCAGACACGATTCACTGATGCTCAGACATGAGGAGAGAGTCGAATTTAATGTGAATATAATGGACTTTCCTCAGCGTTCCTGCCCAGACAAAGAAGACTACTGGAGCACTTGACCTGCTCGCTGATGACGTCATCCCAATTGATACAAAACGCACCAGGTCAGAGGAATGAGATATTTTGTGTATATTTCTCTGATCATCTTTTGTTTTAGAACTATGTTAGATAATTTACATCTCTCTTCATTTCTCTCTCTCTAGCCTCTCTAGCACAGACGACCTACTGAGGTATGATAAATATATGCAGCCTTCCTATTTCATGGGCTATATGCAGAGATAGAATTTCGTTCTCATTTACTCTTTTGTTGATCAGTCCCACAGAAACCATCACCATAACCACCAAAACTACAATCATTACTGAAGACAGGTATGGCAGTCTTCTATTTCTGATACATGAGGGTGTTCGGCCATTGTCTTGTACATTAACTTTTCAAATTAGCTTCACTGAAGAGTTATAGTGGCCAAACATAGTGTGATTTTAATTCAAGACCATGTTTAATGCTTGTCAATGACAAAGTGTTGGATCACTCACATTGATTACACTGTTAAATAACAGTCATAAACAACTGAAACAAACAGTGCACAGTGTTACTTTTCCCTGTACTGTTTCAAATACTTCAGCTAAGGCTAACCATTGATGTTAATTTTAATATATCTGACCTACTGTATAGCTGTGAAAAGAGTGACATTTTTTTTTCTTTTTGTTTTAGTTCTGTTGATCCATTTGATCCTTTCCCAAAAGAGACCATGCCCATTAAGAGGTAATTATGTTATCTTTTTGGTAACAGTTTAGAGGGACTAACAAATAATACGTAACAAATATCGTGACTGCAGCAATAACACACACTGTTCAAATTCTAGCCCTGTGAAGCTGTTTGATGTACTCAACACAAAAACCAGGTAAGAAACTTTGTTTATCTTATCTGTACGATAAAAAAACAGCATAAGCACTGATCCTTGTTCTGTGATATATAACATTCCAAATACAATTGCTTGGGTACTGTTACTAATGTGTTTGAACCATGATTGTCATGTTAACTGACTTCGGCCTATAGCCTGACCGATGCTATCATTCCTATAAGCCCATGAAATTAAAGCTTATTCTTATCATGTGACACCTCTACAGTTCCCCAGAGCCTGTCTCCCCTCCTAGTCCCATTCCTGATGACAGGTGAGACCTGTCTAGTCCATACACGTGCATTTCAATAGGGATTCTTTTAAAAGTTACTTCTGGTATCTAAATGACTATAGGCTGCTTGCTGATGTATTTTTGTTTCTTGCTATACCAAATGACAGCATGCCCACCGATGCGCTTGTGAGCCTAGCTGATGATGTCATCCCTATCGACACAAACACCACAAGGTATGGCAACAGCAAACTTAAAGCAGTCCTGGCTCTCTCTCCTATTACATAGACAGACGTATGACAGTCCGACCATTGTGTTTGACTTTACTCCTTTCTCCCTCTCAGACTCATTACTAACAGAGATTGGGAACGCTTTGACACCAAAACTGAAAGGTAGGGAAGAAAACAAAGTAGGTTTGATGGAAAGATAATATCTGAACCTTTTGACCAACCGTTTGTTCTGTGTGTGTGTGTGTGTGTGTGTGTGTCACAGTGAGGAGGAGGAGGAACCTGCTGCCAGTGCTGATATGGTCTCAGTTCGATATGAGAGGAAGTGAGTATGGGCATCTCCAGTGGATTCTGTGACATTTTTTGAAATCCATCCATTTAATTGGCTGAAGCAGAGGTGCTGGAGGGGGCACCAGGGCAACATAATTTCAATGTCACTCTGCCTGTTGTGTTGCTTCTGGGCTTCGGTGGGGTGTGGGGAATTCCAGCTAGTGACATAACACTCAGAATCTCTTATTTTTCATTCATGTGATTTCAGGTACTCTTCACTCTTTACCCTTACGATAAACTCAACATTCAATACTAAAAGTTTGAATTTCTCAGGTCGGAATTGGCTCCGTCTTCCCTGATCATTTGTTTGAGTAATCTATGATTTATGTTTAGGTCTACAGACAATGATTCCCCATGGGATAAATGGACCTCCCCCACTGTTTACACCACTAAAACAGAAGAGAGGTAGGACCACTGTTACGCCATATGCTCATGCATATTAAATCAGTGTTTGAATAGACCTGATGAGGAACACAGTTACCACCATCACAACACAATATATATGGTCTAAAACAACGTTTCTCAAAGTGTGGTCCGCAAACTATCCCAAGTGGTCGGCGAGCAGATGAGTTGTTTGCAATATTGAACCAACTTGTATGTAAATCCAAACAGTTCTTCAATATTGCCTATGTAAGCTACAGCAGTTTAAATCATATGAATCCTCTGACAAAATAAGCAAGGTGCAAAGACAGTTAGCAAGGGGGTTCATTGAGTGGGCCTATTGTGCAATATACGGTTGAAGTAGGTCTAGGACTAGGTTTACTTTTTTTAAAGTGGTCCGTTTTTTTTTTTTTTTTTGGTTAAAGTGTATATGCCAAAACATTTTTGACAAATGAAGGGACATGAAGCAAGATAGTGAGTAGTGATTTTTCTTGCATTTTCTTTTACACTGATAAGGCCAAAAATGTCCTCTATGACATACCAGTGGTTCACAAGCATGAGCCTGACTGGCAGGGACAAAGTAAAGACAAACAGGCTACGAAATTTAGGTAAATCATGGCCATCAGTGGAAAATTGATTAGGGGTGTGAGTAGGATCGGATCACTATTAGTAGGCCTATCATGGCTTCAAAAGGGCAGTTGTGTTATTTTCCATCACATAGGCTTTCATATACAACAAGTTAAGTAGAATCAGTTAGCAAATTAATAGTCTGTCTATAGCTAACATTAGTTGATAAGCAGATGTATATATAAAGAGCAAATGTGTGGTAGCCCATATACACTGATGGTTTTATAGTCAGGTCTCTAAAGCATATATGCCCATGGTTGGCTGAACACAGACTAATGAGTTGCTTACTGATTCTACTTAGTTTAGGCTATATATGTGATGGTAAGTGACACAACTGGCATTTCCAAACATTGCTACATACCCATATCCTCTTCATCACATTTTAAGATCAATAATGGTTGCCAGTGAAGAAAAAATGTATCAGGATTTTTTTATGTCAGGCAGGTAGTAGACCCTAGCATGACATACTGTAATGAAGTCATGTTTTTGGCCTCATCAGTGTAAAAAAACCTACTGTATGATCCCTTATCCCATGTGTTTTCCATGTGTTTTAATTGACCAACTTTGCTGGACTCCCTCTTATGAGGTCATCATTGTGTCTGGAATGTTTCCTGGAATGTTTATAAATTCAGTTATAGACCCTTTCAAGAGAGTTCCATTATCAGCATCATAGTTGGCCCCACAAGGCTTCCGTTTTAACATTCCATATGTTATCTTAATGCAGAGGAAGTAGATTGGGACCCAAATAGAACGTTCAAGCATTGTTTTTGTTTTTATTGTTGAAAGGGTCTATAAAAATAACTGTAATTATTACACGGCTCTTCATAATGCTGAAGAATGCTCCATTCACTTGAATGGGCCTTCCCAACGTTCGGTGGTCTAATTCTCAATAACAGACCGTTGCTAAGTATAACAGACCGCTGTCAAGGAAAATGGGTTTTGTGCTTCTATTTCACGTATCACATCTTTCATATCACTACGCAAAGACTGGAACTTTATTCAAAAGTGAAAGCGGATGGTTGATCAAATGTTTGATTCAAGTTCAGCGTGTGCTGTTGCAAACTATTTGTTTCTCTGCAAAAGCCACGATGAAACGGTAACAAATAGGCTATAGCCTGGGCTATGTAGGCTAAAGAGTCATATCGTGGGGAGTTTATTGTTTCGGTTTGGTAAGTAACCATGTATTAAGCGGGATAATGTATAGAACGCCGGTCATTATTGGGAAAATAAGTCCCGACAGGGCGAACGCACAGCGGAGGGGTCTTGTTCCGCCCTGAAGGGACTTCAGGGTTTCCCAATATTATTTCCATTATTTCCCAGTAATGACGGGCGTTCTATACATTATCCCTTACATATTGTTCTATTTTATTTAAAGTTGATTTTTCAAGAAAAATCACTACTCACTACTATCTTGCTTCATGTCCCTTCATTTGTCAAAACATTTTTTTAACCTGACATTTACACTTTAAGTGGTCCTTGGTCTGAAAAAGTTTGAGAAACACTGGTCTAAAACAATATTTGGTTTTGAGGAACGGGAAGCCAGTAGGCCTACATGTGAAGACCAAACATATGATGCTCTAGCCACACAAACCAACATTCATTAATGTCGTTGGATCTGGATATAACATGCCTTACCCTATACCTCTGAGTAAAGTCACTTCATGATTTCTATGATTTCTTTTCTTTTAGCACAATTGATGCTGACCAGGAGAGCACATCATCAGATTCAGAGAAGAAGTAAGTCACAAAATGAGTGTAAAGTACATTTCAAATACTATGGTTCTGCTCCAATTGCCACATATTGGCACCCTTAATCACACACTTTCTTTCACAGGGGGATTGTGCTCTTAAAGGAATATGTCGATGACAAAAGGTAAGCCTATGAACAATGAAGAATAGCCACCAGCTACGTTATTTTATGTTGGTAACTAACAATGCACAACTTAGTTGATACGGTTAATTGGTAATATGCCTATTTATTTCTCCCCGCAGAGACTACTCGACACACTCCTCCCTGTATGACTACAGCCGTGACGGGTAACAGTCCTGTTGTTCATACTGAAGCATAAACCATCCATGGCATTGGATTATATTATTAGCTACATTGTGAAAAATAATAATTACTAATCACAATAAATGTGAACCTTTTTTTTTCAGTAATATGTCTGCCTGTACATACTGTGGAGAGCTTGTCGGCAGTGATGCAAAGATCACTATTGAACATCTCAATATCTCATGCCATCCAACGTGTTTCAAGGTAACCAGCCAAGCATTTCAGAAGAACTAACTGACATAACCCTTCATTTTGTTGGATAAATACTTCAAATTAAGATGTTTTGTTTCCCCAACAGTGTGCCATATGCAGCAGCCCAATGGGAGACTTGCTCTTCAGCATGTTTTTGCACAATGGGATGGTGCACTGTGAGACCTGCTATGCGAATGTGATTTAATGCTCATTACCGGTCATTACCCCCCCGGAAAGATACTACCCATCATCCTAAGAAGACTCGCACAGTTTGATACTTTTTCAAATGATACACTTGAGTTGTTTTAAACTGATACTCAGTAAGAACATTACAGTGCAATAAATATGCACTGATGCTGTGGCAATCCTACAAGTATGAGTCAAGTATAGAATGCTTGACTCATACTTTCCAACTCCATTTGAATGAAGTTAATATATCCTTTATGGGATGAAGCTTTTATTTTCCCATACTAATAGAGGATTACTGAAATATCACTGTACTGATTTTACTGTATATTTGACATAAATGAAGGATCTAGAAAAAACTATACGTGTTGTATTGGGAGTGTATCTGCAACATCAGCAAGGCTTTGGGAAACTATCACTGTATAAAGGTGAGGATTTTTGTTACAAGAACATGAGCTCTGTATTCATCCCCACTGCCTTGTGTCTTCTTCCTGCATAATGTGCTGTTCTACTTGTAATGCTTTTGTTTTCATTGTCTCAATAAACCTTGCATGATTATCTAAAGGGTATGGTGAAGACGTTTAAGACATGACCCCATTGGGTTTGTGAGAATCATAGGCTGAGAATATGCAAGACATTAAAGGCAGACTCTGATTTGTTCATAGATTCAGCTAATTATAATGCTCCAGTTAAC
This sequence comes from Alosa alosa, assembly GCF_017589495.1. Taxonomy (NCBI): domain Eukaryota; kingdom Metazoa; phylum Chordata; class Actinopteri; order Clupeiformes; family Clupeidae; genus Alosa; species Alosa alosa. The sequence goes on from NC_063209.1 coordinate 6,989,353, forward strand.
TGTTCAGTGCTTCGCTCTCCAAAAATAAACAAATAATTGGGCTGATGGCAGTTTCAACACAGAATGCTTTCTGCAATATCTGAAGGAACCTCACATTTTGAAAGCTATTAATGTCAACTGACAATAGACCACTAAAGTTCGCCTACAAAAAAGCTGCCATCTTTGAGATCCGGTATCTTGTGATTCTCGTGGGGACGAAGAGGTCTGAAATGTAGACGTTTTGCTCAACCCACTTTTGTCTTTTATCTTCTAGTGGGAACTGTGATCTTCGGTATGTTGAGACAGCAAACTTAGATTTTTGCTACCCCAGAGCTAACTTGCAATGCAACTTGCCACCCGGATCTCCTTATATGGGCAAAGATGGCAGCTTTTGTTACTTTTTGTAGACGAACTTCAGAGGTCTATAGTAAAGTCCTTTTAGGCAAGTCCCTCCACTCGGCGGCCATATTGTAACGCTTTTTTACTGGCTTTTTGGGCACTGTCTCTGTCACTATAGTCTCTGTCTATAGTTCAGGAAGATAAAAATCTGGCAAAGACAATGGTGTCATTAGACACCGTGTTCCAAATTATTATGCAAATTGGATTTAAGTGTCAAACATTTTTTTTTTCAATTAAACTCATGGATGGTACCTAAAGTTCATGGGCATCGGAAAAAACCCAGTGAAGCGTAATCATTCCGCATCATATAGTCACGTCATGTGTGAGTCAGAGGTCGGAAACTGGGGCTAGATTTTGCTAACAGAGTTGCCCAGTTAGGGGCTCGTTATCACTTTTGTCATCACGTTGTAGTTCGTTTGTAGTCTATGTGGCCTTTCATGTCCAACAGTTTGAATGTGAACTTGGGAATTTGCCGTTTTTGTCACTTGAAAGCTGCATATCTTTCTTTCACAAGCGTCTTACACTATATTTTAAGCAAATACAGTTGTTTATTTAGGATTATGAGTGTATGTTTTAACCTTTGTTGTGGCATCCATGTTTGTCACACATTCCAACGGCAAAGTACATGAACACTTGCTGTAGGAAAAACAAAGTAATCACGGGGGTGGTCCTTGTCATTCCCAGGTTCCATGAATGCACTAGTATTGTGTCTCAGGGTTCTTTGATATCAATCTCAGACACCTGTGACAATTAGTTTGCCAGGTGAGCCCAATCAAAGGAAAACTACTTAAAAAGGATGTTCCACATTATTAAGCATGCCAGAGGTTTCAAGCAATATGGAAAACAAAAAGGATCTCGCTGCTGCTGAAAAGCGTGAAATTGTGCACTACCTTGGACAAGGTATGAAAACATCGGATATTTCCCAAAAACGTAAGCGTGATCATACTGTGAAGAAATTTGTCACTGATTCAGAGCACAGGTGGGTTCATGCAGACAAAGGGATAATAAGGAAGGTTTCTGCGAGACAAATTCAAAGGATTAAGAGAGCAGCTGCTAGAATGCTATTATAAAGCAGCAAACAGGTATTTGAAGCCACTGTTGCCTCTGGAGTCCCACAAACTTCAAGGTGTAGGATCCTCAAGAAGTTTGCAAGTGTGTAAACCTACTATTCAGCCACCCCTAAACATTGCTCACAGAAACGGTTGCAGTGGGCTCAGGAATACATGAAGACGAATTTTCAAACAGTTTTGTTTACAGATGAGTGCCGTGCAACCCTAGATGGTCCAGATGGATTGAGTAATGGATGGTTGGTGAATGGCCCCCAATGTCCCAACAAGGCTGAGACGTCAGCAAGGAGGTGGTGGAGTCACGTTTTTGGCTGGAATCATAGGGAGAGAGCTGGTAGGCCCCTTTGGGGTCCCTGACTGTGTGAAAATGACCTCGGCAAAGTATGTAGAGTTTCTGACTGACCACTTTCTTCCGTGGTACAAAAAGAAGAACCGTGCCTTCCGTAGCAAAATCATCTTTATGCATGACAATGCACCATCTCATGCTGCAAAGAATACCTCTGAGTCATTGGCTGCTATGGGCATAAAAGGAGAGAAACTTATATTGACTGTCATTTGCATCAACTATTTAGGAAAATCTGTGAAATGTAATTTGGAACGCAGTGTAATGTGCGCTCAAGCCATGTCAGTATACCAATATGGGAGGCTTTTGATAAATATGGCCTAGCCTGACTAAAATCCCTGCTGATCAGCTCTACAGGTGCATCTCAAATTGAATATCATTAAAAAGTTAATGATATTGCGCTGTGACGCAACTGGTTACAGCGCGCATACCATATTTCGGTCCATGTGCCCATGGGGACATGGGTTTGAGTCCACTCCGGGTCATTTCCAGATCCCAAACCATCTCTCTCCCACTCACTTCCTGTCACTCTCTTCACTTTCCTGTCAGATTAAATGCATAAAAAGCCCCCAAAACATAAACATAAATAAAAATACCGGTGATGGTGTCTTGAGCCCTTAAACTCTCAGTCTGGGCAGTGCAATGGACTTTTCCACTACAGTATATTCAATTTTTATGAGATGCATCTGTATATTAAAGGTACATTATGGTTTAGGTATTTTTGGTGACTGTAGAGCTCCCTCTAGAGTTGTGATATATTTATATTTTACTCTGCTGTTGTAAATAGCTCAAGTTCTTGTGACTTATCCCTCCTGTACACAATGAAAATGCTTTTGTTGTGGAGGTGAAGGGCTGCCGTTGTTGAAGTTGCATGGCTGGTTTTCTCGGTAGCGACTCGCTACATCTATGCTATGCTAGTCACTTATTACAAATTCGTTGACCATCAAATTGGCTTCGGAAAGGTGAAAATCTGGCATAGTGTACCTTTAAAGGCCCCAAAATGTTTTTAGGCCTAAACACTGCCACTTCAAATTGGCCCAAAGACTTTATATCTCTAACTAGAAAATATAATTTCGAGGAAATTACCAGTGCATGAAAATGCAAAACACACTGTATATGAACATAAAATGCAAAACAAACTTTTATTTGGAAACAGTTGTGGGCAGAGGAAATAGTTGAACAGGATCTGTAGTCTTAAGAGAGCCAGATTGTATGCTTAAAGCCTGAGACAGAGTATATAGTTTAAAAGTTGAATTTAGATAGTGTAATGGATGTTGATAGACAGAAAGTTGAATGGATGTTGATAGGCAGATTGTTTAATGGATGTTGATGGATAGTTTAATGGGTGGATGAGTGAATGGTTTGAAGAGGATGAATGGATAGAAAGTTGGATGGAATGTGCCTTATATCCTTGTAGAATGGAGATACACAGAGAGTTGGCTTAGTTGAGCAGAAAGCAGTTGATACAGGTGCAATCAGTTTAACTGTCTTTTTGATGAGGCCTAGTTGAGCAGTTGGAAGTTGATACAGGTGCAAATCAAGTTTTTTTATTAATATCTCAAAAGGTTTACAAAAGTGAAAAATACATTCCTCAAGTGTCCTTTTCAAGACCTACGTTACAAAGTTGGAACAAAGTTTCTATGTTAAACGGTTAAAGCTGAATTAGACGCAGAAATTTGGTGGGAAGAAGAAGACTTCGGATAACAGAACAGAATTTTCATGCACTGTAATTAGGCTACCAGTTTATCAAAAAAGTTTTGCTTTGGAAAATCAGCACATAGCACACAAAAATACAGACATACATTACCAACTTAAAGGAAAATTCCGGTATTTAGCACTTTGAGTCCCTTTTCTGGTTTGTTTTGGATGAACTAGAGCGGTGGACACCGAAATTTTGACGATTGGTCCTGTCTTTTTGAATCGCCTTTGGCTAGTCAGAGTGGCTGCCTACAGGCATACTGGATATTGAAGAGGTTCATTAGGCCTACTGTTATACTATTTTACTGTTTCTCTGTACAAGCCAATAAGGTAAATTTGTGTACTTGACAAGTTTCGGCTACCTTGCCTCTGTAGCCTTCAACAGAGGTGTCATGTGATGTTGGTGTGACGTTGTCTGATGTTATATGGAGTTTTCCATCCCACCTGATGTGGTGGGATGGCCGTGTCCCCTGGGGTGCTCCAAGGGATGGCGCCCTCTGCTGTCTGGTGGTTTTTCATACAGCCGGGGGCGGCGCTGCAGGACTGTGTCCCAGGTGTGGGATAGTTGGTAGGCTCACCCGTGCAACCAGAATGAAAGCAACACAGGAAAAATCTGCCATTTCAGACCACTGTAAGAGGGAAAACCATCTAATGAACAGGGATGCAGCCAAGGTCATCAGAACGGAAAGCAACAAATTCCATCGATGGATCAAAGAGGCGGTTGAAATCAGGAAGCGGGCCCCAAAGACTGTAAACCGGGATGAAGGAGCCTACCAACTATCCCACACCTGGGACACAGTCCTGCAGGGCCATGTAATGGAAACATTACACATTCAATTCCAACTAAAATCTTGACTTTTTTTCCCTTACAGGAAGCAAAGAAAATGAATATTAATCTGTTCCAAAAATAGCAGAGACAATTTTCTCAACCTCAAACACTTGGCATAAACTGATGACATTTTTCAATATCACTGAACTAATATTTAGTTGCAGAACCATTGTTTCTGATAGTGCAACACAGATGTGAGGCAGTTGAGTCAACAAAATTCTGGCACATAACCGGTATTTCTGTCCAGGATGAACAAACTACATTCCACAGTTGCTGTGAATTTGAGTTTTGCTTCAGAAATGTCATTTTTGATGTCACCTCACAAGTTTTTAAATGGAGTTTAAAATGGTTTAATGACCTCATCAGGGGATCGAGCGGATTTTGACCATGGCATTTCCTCTTCGGCATATGGCAACATGATCTCTTCAAGTATTTTGTATTCAAACTGATCCATAATGCTGACATACCATTAAATAAATCCTACACTGTACTATCGCCATACCATGAGTTTTGCACCATCATGCAAAAAAATAAAATACTAGTACTAGTAATAATAATAAAGACTTGATTTAAAAAAAATACTTAATTTGGAATTGAATGTGTAATATTCCTATTACACTTGAAATATGGAAATTAAAACTATAAAAATATTTGTAGTATTATATCTGTTTAAAGGCACACTATGCAGGTTTTTTAGCTTAATATGCACGTTTTTTTTAGCTTAATTTACCTTCATTTAACAGCTTCAGTCATTGGAATGGATATATGACTTTTTTTCGGGTTGAATGGTGGCCGTCTCGCTTCCCCCTAGCGCCTGTGAGTGGAAAAACCACCCTTGCAACTGTGGGCCGGCGGCCTCAGTGTCAGGAAGTATAACGAGTGTAACGAATTGCTTTACTGCATTCAAATACACATACACGCCAGGCACCGGCTAGAAAAAGGTAGCGATGGGAGTTTCTCAGACATTAGTCATGACCGAGCCAGTGAAAAAGCAAAAACCGAGAAAACAGGAAAATTGGAAATTGCCAATACTGCATAGTTTACCTTTAACACACTGCTACTTAAATGATAGGATGGAGAAATGCACAACACAGTTAGTACATTTTACATCTCAAAAATAAATAAATAAAATTATGTATTCAGCACTGTACATTCACTAAAATTAAAGTTGTAAAAGGTACTGGAAAATATAATTCAGTAGGCCTACTGTAAATGGGAGCCTACAACGTATTCTAAATGCCTCACTGACCATTTCTGTCTATTGTTGATATGGACCTGCAACTTGTTTGCACTGTACACTAGCTATATTGGCCACGTCATCATTTGAAACACGTGTGATCAAGTAGTTGTGTAACTTATATTTGTGCTTTCTTTGTTTACCTTTTGCCACTTGTGCTTTTGTTTCATGAGAATGTGTAGAGTTTAGCAAAGAGTCAATGACCTCTGTAAATTCTGTTTTACTAGGTCAAAGTTTATGGTTTTACTGAGAGAGTAATTGATTCATACATGTTCAGGCAACAGAGCATTTGGTTCAGAGAAGTTTATCGTTTTGGCAATTGGGAAAAACAAACTTTCATTAGCCTTTGTCTAGATTGTACAGCTACTAACCACTCAAGTGAATGGGCTGCAACCAGGGTTCTTCTAGGGTGCTGTGTGTGAATTGCAATTTACATGAGTTTTATTTCTTTCTCTGTGCCTGAAGTTGACAAACATTTCTGAAGATGTTAGTCCTAATGAACACTTCATCATAGACTTTAAGAATGAGATAAGGCTGCATATTTGTTGGACCAAACCAGGTATTAAATAAACTTGCTTGAGAGACACTCTTTTAGACCAATATTATATAAGGTAGGCTAGATCAAATTCAAGCACTTTTCAAGGTCAATTCTCAAGCTTATCCAGCACTTTACAGCGTGGCAAATTACATATTATACACTCTCAAAAATTATTTGCAGGGGTCCTACACCTTGGTTAAGATAAAATTCAAGGACCTTTCAAGGATTTTCCAGGCCCAATATCCTCAAATTCAAGGACCTAATGTGTCAATAAATTTCAAGCATGGGCATGGTTAAATCATGTTACCTCAACAGACCAAGGATACCTTGTTGCTGTCTTTTATTTTTGGTCATGACTTGATTTATGATTTTTCTTCATGTTTATATTTTGCATAAAACTGAGCCGAAATAAACTTTTCCTAAACAAGTTAAACTCGTTAGCATGAACCTGTTGGTTTATTCATCAATATGTTAAATTAAATATTTGGGCAACAAACGCTACACGCAGGAAACGCGCAGAAATCACGCTGGCCGTGTAGTTAGAATAGACAGAAGTGGTGGTGACCTAATGGAAACAGGTTAATAAGAGGACGGAATTGTATGGATTTTTTTCCTCAAAAAGAAATTCACAGACTTAAGAACCTCCATTTATTTATGTCTTTAAAAACTTAGTGGCCTTGAATTTTTTTTTTTTTCAGATTCACAAACTCAAGGATTTCAAGGACCCGTGGGAACCCTGGATTTTACCTTTTTCTTTAACCACGAGTTTTAACCACCAAAATGGGAGTTTCTTAATAGCAGGAAAATAAATTGAAGGAAAACAACTTTAAAAATGTGTCGCCTGTCTGGAAGTAGACCGTGCTTGCCATCTAACCTGGCTGAGTCAATATACCACCCCCCACCAAATAAATAATCACTCAACAAATAACCATTCTTTGCTGAATATGTGAACAAATGAATGTTAAAGCCCCCCTGTGTAAGACATTCTCCCATCTAGTGGTTAGGAGTTATATAGCAACCAACCTCTCAAGCGCTGCCTCGTTTAGAACTACGGGAGCCGTCACACATCAAAACTGACACTAGTTCTGGAGTCCTAGCTTGCGTTGAAGCATAAACTTCTCTCTGAAAGCGTAACTCTCGCCAAAATGCACCCTAGGGTGTTTTGTGAATGTACACGAGTCAAACTTTCGTTTAAAAGCATAATTATGTCTGAAGCGCCACTTTCAAGCTTGTCCGTGTTGTGGAGTTTTGAATGGGAACTATTTTTTGATACATGATCAGCGTCAAAATCGCTATTTTTTTTTAAAACACTAAGAAGGCTCGACACAGCATGAAACTTCGATCGGTATCATCAGTGTCTCTACATGAACTTCGAGCATTGAGAACATTGTTCGTGTACACAGTGTTCACTAAAAGAAAGGTTTTGAACAACTCACTTGGGTTTTGTGCTCGCTGCCATCAGTCAAGGAGTGAGTTGTCCAAAACCTTTTTTTTTAGTAAACTATCGTGCACTAACAATGTTCTCAATGCTCAAGTTCATGTGTAGAGACACTGATGATACTTCGATAAAGTTTCCGCGTTGTTTTGAGCCTTCTTAGTGTTTTAAAATAGCGATTTGACACATCAAAATAGTAGGCTATTCGACTCCCATTCACGAAAGTTTGACTCGGGTACATTGACAAAAACACCCTAGGATGCATTTTGGCGAGAGTTACGCTTGAATAAGCAATAACAACATATTCATAACATTTTGTGTACTATTTTATTAGTAATGTTACCCTAGCATAGTTATTTCGTGAGAAGAAATGTAAGTCTAACAGTGGCTAGCTAACAGTCTAATTTGTGAATGGGTTTTCCAACTCTCGGTCAGTCAATCTTACAGTTGTAGACCTATGGAACCGTTATTTTTTTTTACGTGTATCGGTAGAGTTAATACATGTGTGTTTATTAACCTTTTCCTCAGTTTATAGCTAAGCGCCACGGTTCATTAGTAGCCTCTGGTTTGTGGTCAACCATTTGCGCGTTAAGCGACGAGCTATTAGGACTTATGAATGGGTTTTCATGTGGCCATCACTTTCGATCGAGTCAATCTTAGTTGTAGACCTATGAAATCGTTGTTTTTTTTTTTTATTATCGGAAAGGAAATACAGATCATATTGAAAGCATTTCCCATATCGTAGCCTACTAGTTAAGCTCGCAACAACAGCAAAAAATGAAACATGGTGAGTGGATGTCTCATAGAGAGACACCACTGTTACATTAGATCGCACTCAATGCAATTTGACCCAGGGGAAAAAGCAGCGACTAGTAGAAACGAAGGTAAATTGGATTAAAGCAAAACTTGGCCAAAAACATTGTGCCTATTGAATAGCGGACTATAGCCTAACCAACGAAAGTAAAGGAGATTTGCACCAAATAAAGGCAGTGTTGTGGGTTGTGTTTCTACAACATGGTGGCACCAAAGTTAATTTCTGTCATAAACGGAGTAAGCTAAGCGTTTTCTCCATTGTCCACTCGATTTTCGCATGGACCTGTACCAGGCAGCCATAGCACCACACTCTTGGGGGCATGCTCATGAGCATAGACATAATATACATAGACGCCGCATCGACCGCTACTCCTTACTAGCGCTGACGAGATTTGGAGCCGCCATCTTGGACCGGTCATCCAACTCCACTCAGTGTAATCTGTTTGGCCGGTGAGATGAGCTGTCAGCGCACTTAATTAATCATATCTCACTGAATACCGAACAGATTCTCACGCGTTTTTTTTTTTGCTGCAAAGGTCATACATGTAGCTATGATACAGGACACATGATTTAGCGTATTTTAATATTCATAGTGGGGTTAACAGTAATAGAATATTCTGATATATGATATAAAGTGACCTGACGTCCGATATCAAAACTGGGAACATAATCCATGTTTGACAGCATAGACAAAACTAGTTTGATACAAGTTTAATGAGTTAAATATAGTTCACAGTTGACAGAAAAGTTCCATCAACAGCATTATTCACAGTCCACAGAAAGGTTCCATAAACATTTAAGTGAGATCAGTGCCATTCAGACATCTGAGGGGTATTCCAAGTAGGCCTATGTGGTTTAGTGACAAACTTGGGTAAATTGACTCAGAATAAGTTGTAAACCTCCCAGTAGAAAAGCTGTATGATACAGGAAACATGGTTGTGTGTATTTTAATATTCATAGTGGGCTTAACAGTAATAGAATATTCTGATATATTATAAAGTGATGACCTCCAATATAAAAACTGGGAACATAACTAATCCACGTTTGACAGCATAGACAAAAACTGGTTTGATACAAGTTTTAATGAGTTAAATTTACAGAAAAAATCCATTAACATTTTCAGTTCAGTGCCATCAAAAATAAAGTGATGAACAGACATTGGTGTGGCATAAAGGAAATGGAGTAACTGGGTTCAATATCAACAGCATTTGTTAGACAAGTTCCATAAATATTGTAAAGTGCAAGTTTGTAGGTTTGTTTCTGATCCTTTAAAAACAGACATTGGTTTGGCATTGTAAGTGTAACAGTTCATCAATTCAAGACAAAAAGGTGACTTGTCACTTGTACAGTGTCAATGGGTTCATCAACAGCATCTGTTATTTACAGTTCACAGAAAGGTTCCAGCCCCAATGAAGAGATTAAATAAAAAGGAATTAAGAAACATTTTAGAAACTGCTAAGATCAACCCGTTCATTGCAATCAGTAAAGAATCAGGGAGTGTCTTCACAGGCTCAGTGAGACAGAGTTACCGTGATGCAGTTGGTTCTATGATTTCGACAACTGGTGCATCAGGGCTCTACACTAACATTTATTTTCAGGAGCACTTGTGCGCCCAAGTTAAAAAATTTAGGAGCATAGACAAAAATTTGGGCGCACAGTCAGTTCTGTAGGCTACTTAACTTAATGTAACATTATACTGCAGCTAACAGTTAAACATGCCAGTGCACCAATTGGAAATATTAAGAATGACTGACAACATTTAGGCTACAGGAAACAGGATTTCAAAGATCAATGCCTACTTTATTTTCAGTCTGTTCTATTTTCCTACATTTTGTTAATGTAAAATAATATAATACATTGCCATATTTGCATTTAGCCTGTTTATTAAAGGGACACTTGACAACTATTTCAACGTAATAAACCCGTTTAGAAATCATTCGGATGGTTAAATTACCTGTTCCGGTGAAAATGGTGACTTTCCCCCTGCGCCTAGCGTCCCCAGGCGGAAAACCAACCTTGCAACATTAAGACTTACCGTCCCGGAAAGAGAAGTGAGAAACAAGAAACTTCGTTTTTTAAATCGTGTTTCTTACCTTGTAACATCCACATAGTTCTGCCAAACTTATGCTAACCGTTCGCTAGCTTGTAAACAAATCCATGTGCTTTATCTTTACCTTTTCCCACAGTTTGAAATAGCATAATGCACAATTTCTCCAGCAGAGGGGGAAATCCTGCCAAGTTTCCCTATACATATCAAGTATCCTGCCAAATGTAGGCTAATTTATTTATTTGTGAATCAATCCAAATATGCCCATGGTGACCTATCTGACAGCATACTGCCTAATACTACTACTAAAACAGTCCATTTTCTCTTCCACAAAACCCAACATAGGCTAATCAAGGATATATGTTTTATACTTTTAGTGTTTATTTGAAATATCTGCATTGATGGGGGCACTTTCCGCTTTTTCTGCGCGCTCATGGATTTGATAGAAGCCGTTACACTTACTGCCCATGTTCATGCTCCAAGACTGTAGCGCTGTGGCTACCTGGTAACTCGAGCTAGGTGAAACCAGAGATTTATGAGAATTATGTTTTAACCAAGGACTAAAAGCGTCAGCGAATACATTTTAATCATAAACATGATAACACATGAAAACTTCCTGTTCTAGTTCGATGTATGTTATACACAGCAGTGGTCATGCTTTTCTATGTATGTCCTTGTGACGTTTGTATGTCCTTGTCAATGATTGTCCTAACTTTGTTTGTCTTTTGTTGTTCTTTGTTGTCCGTCAGGCCTCAACGGAAAAGACCACCTTCAGCATTTACTCCACATTACTCCCGGCAGAGACAGGTGTCTTGTCCTACTAACACTCCACTCGTGGCCTGCACCTTGATGTGGTGAGTGGGCTTTCAACTATACAAGTCTTACTTTCATGTTCCCATGGAGTATGGAGGTTAACTGGCACCATAATTGATGTAAAAAGTAGTGATGCTCCGATTAAAGTGGCGTGAATGCGAGGCTATTGACCAGACGGATAAGCTACCGAGTTGAATTGAACATAGCCTCACTTGGTGGGCCTGTCAGTGCTTTGTAAAGTGTTGCATTAGGACCAGTCTCAAAGTCTCAAAAAGCATCTCGAGTTAACGTTCATTCCCAAACACCCACTAGGCTACTTCAATACTCATTTTCAAAATTAACGCACCCGTGATCTACATCTAAACCAAATATTTTAGAGCGCACTTTGAGAGATGTATCCAAGGCAGGGCTGTACACATAATCGTAATATTATTTGTTGCACGTGCTACAAAAATCATTCTGTGCAATGGAAAATTTACCAACGTTACACCGGTCTGATAGTTTTGCCTATGGCTATACATGCGTGAGACTGAGACGCCTGTTTATTTGTTTTAAGCATAGACTGTATAGTCTATGGTTTTAAGTGCGTGCAGGGTGTGAGAGGGGAATCGATGTGCTTTGATTCCAGCTTGGTAGTTGTAGTAGTCTGAGATTAAAAAGCATGTGTGTGTTAAGTATCCAAACAATGACACCTTCATTATGGCTGCTTTAGCAACAAACCTTAAGCTACTGTAGTGGGTCCCATTTAGAAGTGACTACTTCATTCTTTCCTCGTTGATTCCGGAGCTGCGGAATTTTATTAAAACTTTTCGCCACGATGTGGCAGCTTAAGTCCGCTTGATACTGTAAGGCGTAAGCCATTGGTTTCCAAAGGAGATTTTATATGTCGCCAGCATAGCCTATTGACAATTTATGTTGTAAATAGGCCTACCTGTAGCTTAGGGAAGCTAATAGCTTTCTATTGGGATCTAGTTTGTTAAGTTATGGTTTTGTCATAACTCCCTGATGCATTTTTGCATTTAGAATAACCAGAGCGTGGATATCTCAATCGGAAAATTAAACAATATCGGGCGCCTACCATGGACTAGGCTGGGTGAATCCAGCCTGATCTGCCGGCGATTTATTTTTTGATTTCTTAAAAGATTGAGCTTGGTATGGTGAAAGCCAGACTAACCATGGGCCGTAGTTACACAATGCAAGGGAACATGAATCAGCCTATATTTGCACGAATAACGGACAACAGCTCTTCAACCTGGCCCGTTAAAATGTGTATGAACAGTCTAGCGACGCATTTCATGAAGGCCTATTTGGACATGTCAGTTATTTGCACCACTGGTTAGATGTAAAACTGCATTTCGTTTCAGACTACTGGTAAGCTTACTTAATTTGTGCATTGACAATAAAGTATCACATGAACTAAAGATGACAAATCTTATGTAGAAGAAGAAATTCACAAAAAATCCATCCATCCAAAAATGACCTTTGTTTTTGATAGCTGTTGAAAACTGCATGGAACTGACAGATGTTTTTGTTTATTAATAAATAAATAAAAATATAACATTATGCTGATGCCTTCTGCTTTTCCCAAATACAATGTAGCCTACAGGTGTAAGTGACCTTTCATCAATCCAGTTGCAATGGATGAACTGTGATGAACTGCCCTTGTGATTGTTTAGAGATTTTAAAGGTTTTATAACAATACTACAACTTTTTTGGCTTTTCTACAATCTATTCACCTTTGCAGCGCCAGTAGGCTACTTTCTGTGCAGCCACACACACACACAGGCACGCCAAACAAGCATACACAAAAGTTTCAAGAGTGGGGGGTGGAGTAAAAGATGGATACAAATTGATTAGTGTGATTTATTTTCGCAGAACGGATGTACAGGATTGAGCGGTGGTCATATTTTGTACCGCTATGCGGTACATCTAGTTTAAAAAGCAACTGCAGCTACATTGTGCGTCTGCCCTGATTCTGATACCATGGCGGTATTAATTAAACCGTGGTGGGCCGCCATGCTGAAATAAACGTAGAGGAAACACTGTTATGAGACCTCTCTGCACAGAGATTAAACTACTAAAGAGACAAAAACCTTATTTCAGACTCAGTATTTATAGACCTTTAAGCTAAAGTTCTCACAGTTTTTAAAACCGGTTTAAAACACTGATTGTTGGTTTTATTTTTCACAGGTTGACAGGCCTCAATGGACAGTGAGACAGTGATCTACATTTGGACTGGCACCAACCAGACATGGACACTGAAGCTTGATTTCTCATGAATATCTTTACAAGATGCAACACGCATTGTGGAACACTTTAGACACTAATAAAACATGTCCACTGTTTTCTCTGGAATTGTTTTGTTTTTTGTGGTCATTTGTGGTAATGGAAATTATGTATTTTAGAAATGTATAATTAGAAGCAAAGGTAGCCTAGACATCATATTACAACAGTGGCGTGTTTAAACTTAAGAAAACATTGGTTTAAACTAAAGGTACTTAAAGTAAGATTCACAGAAATTAATTTAATTTGCTGCCCATTTTATTCACACATGTATAGCTAGTCAATTTCTTTAGTCTGATTTGGTTTTGTCAAGGGGTTGGATTAACGACGTCAATGTTTCCAGTAGTTTGCATGTAAATCATATTACAGAAATTGTAATGTCCGATATATCGAGGGTCTCGTTTTAACCTCATGTCCTCAGTGCCCATAAAGATTCATTGACGAATGTTGTCGGGCTGTAAGCGATAATATATAATTAGGTGGCAGTGGTAAGAAATAGAAGAGCCGTATATACAGGCTAGAAGTTTGCAATTTAGGAGCCTACTGCAACAAATGTTTTCTTTAAATTACAAACAGTAGGTAAGACTGCATGATTTGGTGGCTAGCTGGGTAGTTCTGTATTTCAAGGTTTGACAGGCTAAAAGTTCGCAATTCAAATTTCCACTGGAGCTCCAAGCGGATTTCTACACGCAGCCTTCAACACTATTTACAGCTCTTTGAGTCACGGTAACATGTATTTTTTGGTACATAGCTAATTTAGATACACGTGTGGGTGCTTGTGTTTCTTTAGGAATCCGCCGTCTTGGTTTGCATAGAAATTAATATTAAGTGACACGTAAGAGGTTGGAAATACATACATAACATCGATGTTTGATGGCTAGCTATTAAGTGACACTACACTAAGGTTGGAAATACGTTCCTATAAGTATTTAAGTCATTATTTCAAGGTTTGACAGGCTAGAAGTTTGCAATGTAATACTGCAACTAATGTTTTATTTGTTTATATTACAAAAACGGTAGGTATAGCCTATCGGTGTTTGGGCGGCTTGCCGGCTAGTTCAATATTTCAAAGACACTTGCGTTCCTTCCTGTACGTTGGGTCCTTCAACAGAAAACAATAAACTCAGGCGAATTATCGAACAGCAAACAACATTCTGACCAATGAAATTCTGGAAGTGCAACGGCTAATAGACCAATCAGAATGCATTTTATTTATTTTGTGACTTAATCATGCAGATCTGGTAACCCGTGCAGATCAGGTACCCACACTAGTAATGGACATCTTGAGCAACATGCACAAAGCAGTTATTGCATTTGTGTACTCTGCATTAAAATTGTATGAACCCAATTGTTGTCAGTTAAAGTCCCTACACTAAGCAGCAGGTGGAAAGCAAAGACACCGCAGGGAATCGAACCCCATCCTGAAGAACAGGAGTGCCACCACCGGAGTCTTTTGCTTTTTTTGTTAACCAGGGTAAAAAGCAAAACCTGGAGGAACAAACAAGATTGTTCCTCCAGGAAAAGAAAAACCTGGCACCTGCTGCTCTACTCGCCTCGGCTCCCCGAGTGGCCTGAAACTATAAAAAGAAACAAGGCAGGTTTCCCCATCCCTTGCACAACCCATACATCTACTTCTCCAGTACTGCTTAAGGAAATCAGATTTTTTCCATGTGAAATTAGTAACTCTGGAGTCAGCTATCAAATTGCCACTTATCACGTTTGTTTCATCAGCGAGATTTGAATTGCTCCCTTGGTTTGAGGTACGTTCCTAAAGCTGTGAACGGCAAAGACAGAACAAGTTTACATGCCCCCCCCCCAAACCATACAAAGTCAAAAATAACTTATATGGAACCAATTATGTGAAAATACAAACCACACCAAAGCGCCATACCGGTGTTCAATGCTGGTGAATTGACTTTCCGTTGAGCCTAGAACTACACAAAACACAGCAGGTTTCCCCCATCCCCAGCGACTCCCAAGAACTCAGCCATGTGGTAGATTTGTTTTTGCTTCTTAATTTCTTTTGCCGAATTACTTTACATAAGACCTTTCAAATCAGAAATGGATTGCATTGCCTGCTCAGTGACGCTTCGTTCAACACTCAAGCGAGACGTGCGTTGCCTTCTAACATGGAAAGCTGAAAAGACAAGAGAAAGGATAGTTTACAGCCCCCAATCTGATCGAAAATCCCCCGTTATAAAGAAATGTATAGTAGCAAGCTATGGTTGTATAGTACAAACCAAGCAACGGCGCAATAATCTTCAAGTTGCTGACGCTCACAGAAGACAAGTATTTGGAGTGCTGCTTAGAAAAAGACGAACATCCACTCACTCATCCAGTCTGATCAGTTGCAAGCGGGGTCAGTTGTGCTTTTTTGAGGGATTGAAACTATCTGCAAAGAAGAGAGTTTGGTTGCGCCCCAACCCTCCCCAGATACACACCCAAGAAAACCACCCTCTAGCATGTAGTATTTAGAATGAAATGACTTTACATTAAGCTGTTGCATGTTTTTTTTTTTCCATCAGTGTTAAGCAAAGCCGAGGTTCATGCAATAAATGAAGTTAAATTTGCAACACGTACCAGGGAAAATTAAAATTAAGAGGACCTCACTTGACACCAAGAAACAGCAACCTGAGGCTCATTTAGCAGCAAGACAAGCTTGTAGCTCTTGATTGGACAGGAAATGATTCCCAGTGCTTCACACGGTTAGGGCGTTCCCAGACACACGAGAAATGTGGGGCTCCTATTGGAAATTTAGCCTAAGAAACGAAGGGGGGAAAACAGGATAGACAAACACACAGCACGCAGAGAAGGACTTCGGGTGAAGGACTTCAGAGGTTTGGACTAAGCTCAAGCGCACAGAGGGATTGGTCGTCAGTCAGTGATGACTCATTCATTTGCCGACAGCTCCCAGGCAGCCTTTCATTCAGGTGCAGTTGCAAATGGAGTGGACAGATGAGTGATCTGAAATAAGAAGCTACTACAAACATTCCCACCACAAACACATAGAAGAACACGAACATTTGCAGGAACTAACTCATCGGAGTTAACATGTGCTCAAGGTTATGAGTAATGGATGCTTATAGGCACTATTCAAAGACGCATGTTATGAAATGTAGAGTAAAGGTAGCAGTTTGTAGGGTTTCCATTGAACCAGACTGACATTGCAGGAACATTTCTAATGAAATGACAAACACCTGGTTTCAATGCACTCCACAAGGGGACTTCACACCATTCATACACAGCAGCATGGTTTTGCGCAATCTGCAAGTGAAAGAAAAAAAAGAGTGCAAAAGACCCTCTCCCCTACCCAACATTTGACTAAAAGCCATGTAGTAAACACTGAGGTTTTCAAAATGTCCAAACCAATTAAAGCTGCACAGTTGCACAGCTTCTCAGTCACATTAACTTTGGGTTGTCACACAGTTGCATGACTATATACACACTACATACATGCTATGCATTTGCAAAGCATTTGTCTTTTCAACTATGCTCCTGCACAGTTGCACAGGAGCTTGTGACTGAGCCTATGCCTGAATTAGTTTAAATAGATTGCTGTACTTAACACGATCTATCAAAAGAGCACAAACTGTGCGCGGTCCTGGCAAGGAGTTCAAAGGACTGGTTGTTCCTGTCGTCAACACATCCGAGTGATGGCAATCTTCACTGGGGCACTGTACAACTCTGCAAGATCAAAAAGAGACACCCCCTAGGCCCACCCAAACACCTTGACCAAGATACCAACAATACAACCCTCAAGAGGGTCTTCAATGGGTTTCCTGCTCTCAAATCTTTAAGATTTGAGTCCCATTATGCTTTAAGGGACGTTCAAGAGATCACCAAATTCTACACAATATGGATTAAATTCAACTACTACATACTTATACAAGTGTCTCAAATCTCTTTTCAAAGAAATTGCAATCATGAAAAAGTTTCTTCAACTTTGCTTAACAAAGACTAATTTGTTAGATGAATCCCATGATGCATGAACCTTTCACTTATCTGCCTTCACTTCCACTCGGAAAGAACGCCACCAAGCCCTGGTCTCGTGCTTAAAATGCTCCAAGTTTACAATACCTGAAAAAGTACAAGAGGTTCCCCCAGTCCCAACACCCCAAGAAACAAATGCATACCAAAATGTATTCCATCACAACGTACTATGTATTTATTTACCAAATATGCTTTACAGATCGCTTTTTATACATTCTTACAATGCATGAAATGCCAAATGGCAAAGCCCATACAGGTTTTTTTTTTTTTAAACGCAAGTAATTAAGTAAATTGTGAACAAGATAAGCAGCATTTTACAAGCTTACGTGATCCAAGACTGAAGTCAGGTGGGAAAAGCAAACCATTACATTCTAAGAGCTAGACCTCCCGTTCAGCTGGCAGAAAGCGCTTGTACACTGGAAAATGCAAAGGGGAGAAACACACCTTGCACCACCCCACCCTAGATTATGCAGTATAACCCCACAACACCATTTATTCTTTACTACAAGTCAAGAAAGCTTCAATGGCACTTAAGTACATACAAGATGAATCAAGCACACAATTTGTATAAAGCACTAACAGATTACTTGCCATACGAACAAGGTAACAACGCCTTGAGCCTGTACGCATCAGTTGTGCTCCACCTTAGGAGGGATCTTTGGAGGGACCACCAGATCTTTGTGGGGGCGGGTAGTTTTAAATAAATCTGAAAAAGTCAAAATCAAGTAGTTCCCCGGCCCCCATATCCCAATTTCGTATTCCTCGAAATACCATCAATAAGACAGATAACAGAGAAATTGAATAAAGCCACCTTACAAGTTGAAATATCAAACTGCTCAACATTCAGATTCTTGTGCCTCATGTTACCCGGCATTGATGAGCTGGTGTGATGGCGGACTTGTTACAGAACGAAGCGCGGCAGAAAGGTACAATGGTGGCTCCACTCCCAAACACGATTACTCGCACCTTTTCTTTAGAAACCCCGCTTTTACAATAGAGCTGTGAAGTCTAGGGAAGACATTTAGGTTAAAATCCCCACACCCCACCCTCCCACAGCAAGATGACATGGTTCCCCAATAAACATGTAAAATGTATGAGATGTACATAGAGTAAGATCCAAATCACTAGAAGACCATTACAAATACCTTCCTACATTCCAAAAGGGCTGCCGTTTCAGGCACATCCTTATCCTTTGGATCAAACAATACTGCTGTGCAATCTAGTGTGTGGACACGCTATTGTGGAACTTGCGCTGGGTGTAGTCGCCCAAGCCAGTTGAGCCTGTAGAAAAAAAACTCGAAAACGCGGTTTTCCCCTCCCAATCCCCTACAGACCAACTTGACTCAACATGTACAACACTTTAAACAGTATTTAAAAAAAAAAAAAAAAAAAAAAAAAAAAAAAAAAACTACAGTATGACCTCAATTCCAGGTTTACCTCAGGAATATAAATATTTCAGAGGATCCAAAATGTTATTTACTAGCAATAGAGGGAATAGTTACTCCCTTTATTTAAAACTCATGCAAACTCAGAGCTTGTTACCAGTATAGGAAGCTGCACCAGCGTAAATGTAGATGGACAGACGGAGTGGGAGACAGAGGTCGCAAAGACGATTAGACGAACTCCCACTTCTCACGATCTCCAAAGATGATGCCTTCTAACACAACCTATTGAATTTCAAAGGGAACAGAGACGCCTTTTCCAGTCGAAGGACTACATCGAAACGATGCCCAAGTTGTGGAGGTTGAGGGATAGTCGTCTCCCCAGCACACACACCACAGCACTCATCTCAGTCGAAACCACTCAGCCAACAAGGGGAACAGGTGACGGGGGGGGAATATCAACGCGTGAAACGCCACGCCTGAAAGAAGAAAAGACAGGGCTTTGCGAGTAAAATGTTGTACAATTGCAAATCGCGTATTACGTTTTTAATTTAGGAGCGATACCTATACCCAACATACAAACCAAACACCTTCCTCCTATGACTTTGAAGCTAGCTGGTGACCCCCTTTACTTCTGTACGCCCACTCCCTGCCTCTGATGTCACCCGGGGACCCATCTTTGGTTCACTCTGGCCTGCACTGGAATGGACTGCTGCCTCAGGGGACCATCTGCACAAGGATGACTACTCTGCCTTGCGATGCTCGACTCCCTCTGGTTGTGGACACTTCCTCCTTGCTTGCATCTCTGGGCCTGCCTGGTTTCCTCCCTCTGATCCTCCCTGGTTCCCCTCTGGCTCTGCCCCGCTCTCCCTCTGATCCCGCCCGGTGGTCCTCTGGCTCCCTTCGGTCCTCCCAGGTCCTGCCATCTGCTCCTGAAATTCTTCTAGATCAACGCTCACCACTAACTAAGTCCATTTGGAGAGTAATGTTACTCTAATAAACTCAGTCTTTTCTCTCCACAGAAGAGCAAATAACATTTGCAGGGTAATCTTCAGCTACCGCCAAAAATAAATGAAAACAAATCAAACTCTTGAAAGAACCACAAGCAACGCTTTCTGCTTAATCGCCATCTCGAAAAAAAGTTCCATAGCCGGTCACCAGATGGTGCCGTTCAACACTACATTTAGGTCTTGGTAGACTGCCAAATACGGGAGTATTGGTTTTAAAATGACAAGCGCCTTGATTGCATTGCGCTAAAACTGCGTTAAAACAACCGATTCACACTTCAACGGCCATTTCTTCCGCAACGTTCCATTGCCTCACACACATTTCATTCACATTTATGACTGCGTCACCTTTTCCTCACAAAGACGCGGCGCCATTTTGACTGATGCAGCTGTCTCAGAACATTTCTGGACTACACTTCCTTCACTACAGGCAACATACCCATACCAAATATGGCAATTAGCGTTAATGTTACCCATTAACGTTAAATGTTAGGTGACATTCGACGTAAAGAGTAGTCATACCTAACGTTAGATGTCTCACTAGCTTTTAGTCTTGACATTTGTCAACACATGAATCAGATAAAAAAAACGACAATGGTCACGTGACGCTATTGCCTTCGGTTAACATAACGTTAGCGATAAAATCCATCTGTATTAAAGTTAGTATATATTTTTTAACGGGTAAATCTTCAATATCTGACATATCTGAAGTTATTACTGAAGTACAATTAGAGCAAATAAAGAAAACCTATGACTGTTAAGACTTGTTTTTGTTAGGCCTTTCTGACGCCCAATACGGCTAACGTTAACGTTCACTGATTAACGTTAACTAGCATAGAGCTACCGTAAGCAATCTTGGCTTGTAAGTTAACGTTAGTTGCTAACGTTAACGTGGCTGACATGAACTCAGTTGCTCAAAAATCTGTTAAAATGTAACATTATTCTTGCATTTAAACAGAACTACGTCCAACCATTGTTATCTAACGTTAGAGGCAAACTATGCCATTCATTTACTTGATGTTAACGTTAGCTATCCTATAATATATTAGCTGATTAGCTAACGTTAACAGTTTAACCTGACAGGACTTGCTTCCAAATCAAACAATCACTTCCTTAAAACAGCTAATATTGCATAAGATAACTCAACAGTTTAGAAAATTAGTTTCTCTCGTCAATATTAAAGAAAAAGACTACGACAGTGAAAAAGAACGATACCGATAGCCGCGACGAAAGCTGCACCCAAGTTAAAATACGCAGTGAACGCGAACGGTTTATATAGGAAACGACTCAAGAACCTTACGTCCGCCCTGTATGCCTACGCTTCAAGAAATAGTCCGGTTGTTTTGCAAACGAAATACTGCAGTGCCTTGTTAAAAAAGATCAGCTTGTTCTGGCATGGGTCGATGGAAAACGACATCATGGCTATATTATCGTTTTGTTAATGTTCCTATATCTTTGTGGGTGAAGATAGTGACTGAACAACTATACAGAGATAACATGGACTGAGTCAGAGTCGCTCTGGTAGATGTGTGAACCTTACAGTTAATTCTAGAATGTTCTGACGTTATAACCTCAGACCTCTGACTTTTCATCAGTTTTACCGGCTTTAAATACGAGGCCTAGTAATGTTCTCTTCTGTAACTGATCTCACTGCTAAAGCATTGAATAAATCAGTGACTGTGATTTGTAGGGGGTCATAATTTAATCTCTCGCCAACAGTTATTGTACAACTATTCAAATTAGGGAAATATACATTGAAACAATACTATTATCAAAAATTCAACAGCACATATCTTTGTGATGAGTCTGTTTACTCATTGTCTTAAGACCTTTTGAAAAATAACAGCTGACGTCAGTGGCAGCTCTTTGCTGAGCGCATGTATATGGTAACAGAGGTGAAAAATCCTTGCTTAAACCGGTTTGAACAAGAATTCAACGCTGGAACTACTTCCCTCACCCCCACATGGGAGTTGGCTGTGACGGATAGTTTCAAATAAAATAAATTAGAAAATCCCTGGGCTTCCCAACGCCGGAAACAGTGAATACAAAGCTTTGTATTGTTGGTAAATTCTCAACGTACTTGATTTTAGTAATCATCTGATGACTCCGTAGGGTGTGACTTGGTCGTTTATGCCATTTGGCTACTCTATGACCATTTTTATTGGAATTGGTAGGGTTATTTAAGTCGTTGATCGACAAGTGTAATCTACAGAGAGAAAGGAACTACTTTAGGCAAGAATGTCTACTTTATTATATGCAGATTTTGGTTAGGTTGGCATTTTGTTACGCAACGTCTGTGTCTGGGCTTTTGGTCTACGTGACTCTTTCTTTTTTCGAATTTTCTACTTTTGAACCAGTAGGTGGCGGTAAACCATCGTATTTAGCCCTTTTGCTGTATGTATTTAGCAGTCCCAAAAGAACAACAAAGCAAAAAGGTGCTGGCCCAAGGGTAGATCTTGGGGTGGATGCATAATTTGCAGGCCACGTAATCGCGGTTTATGATGGTCTATTATTTCTAAAAGAGCTCAGCATACAGAGTTCATTCATCAAAAGACAAAAAACAATGTAATCCGTCTAGCCTATGTAGCTGCAAAGAATGAAATCAAAGCCTAATCATCGAGACTCAGACACTCCAGTGTAGCTTACGTGATTAACTGCATGTGTTGGGGTGAGGGTAGAATTACCCTAATAATCAGATGATCAATCAAACAATGCCAAATAAGTTGAGAACTGAGGCTATGGGTATCTGGCTGTACTGAAAAGTGCTGGGGACATGAGCCTTGATGTGCAGATTGGTATGTTCTATGGACATTCTAGGGAGTTTTTATGTAATCCTGTCACTGGACTGTTGAGCGTCTTTCTCTAATATGAGGGCCATTCCTAAAGTGGTCTCTAGGAGCACAATCCTTGCACCTATGGCACTTCAAAGGGGGAGGGTGTTGACAAATGGTATAGTATTTTGTAAAAGCCAATGCCTAAAATCCCATGTCATTTCCTACTAAAAGTAACAGCTTCCACCATGGGCACATGTGCACATTGCTTCACAGAATGGCTTTTGCAGAGTGTCCTGTAGTCATTTTCCATTCGAGTAGGCCTACATGTTTAGGTTACTTGTTTATTTTACCGCCAGGACAATGCCACAATGTAATACATATTTTGGGGATGAAACAAATATCGAATTTGTCACATGTGTTTTGAGTCATGACTGATGGCAGTGTTTAGTGCTCTCAGCCTCTATAATGTGTTTTTGTAAGGGAAGCTCTCAAAATAAAACACCTAAGATGGAGGTGCAAAAATGGCCTGTTGGGGGATGGGAGAAGAGACTGTAAGGAGATACAGGCCAAGCCCAGCCAATACTTCTCATGTAACATCTAGGGAGAGTACAAAGGGCATAGGCTATGATTATGAAAATGTGAATGGAGATTAGGATACCTATGTGCTTGCAGAAAATTATGCATTACAAGACTGCCCTCAGAAATGTTGGGTTGCCACAATTACTTTTTTCTGGACAGTGGTTCACATTTCAAACTGAAACTTGACTAGGTTCTTGGAATTGACTTGTATAAGCTTGTAAACTACATTGAAATATAGCTAAATTCTTGACAAAATAAATAGCCTACAGTCAATGATACTGAACTTTGATTATTATTTTTCCACTGGAACATATTCTTAAGCTGCCATATGGACCTATGTGTATGTAGACACCAGCAGAGGGAGAGTTCTGTATTGTAGGCTCCAAAATTGATTGTGTTAGTGTATACTCTGTTTATGCAACAGCGCATTGATCATACAGGAGTGGGACTAGGGGGATGGGAGAAGCCTCAGGGGAGATTGCTAGTGATGGCCCTCACACCGAAAGAGGGTGGCAATGTTGAGAAGCTATGGGTGTGGTAGGCTACAAAACAAACAACAGCTTCTTCTTTAAACTGCCCTGCATACTGGCCTCTTGCAAACGACTGTAGGCCTATGGAGGAAAATGTGAGTGTGTTTAGAATAAGAACATAAAGTGCCCACAGGTTAAAGGTCCACATTGGAAGGAGGTATTATCAACAGTTCATAATATGATTATGAAATACCTGTAAATAATAGAATTAGATATACACAAATTAGATGAAGATAATAAGGAAAGCCTATCATACATTAAAATATAGCCTAATGTAATCTATTCGTTGATTGATGTTAACAACAGGTCTGTATGTTAACCTAAATCACATAATATCCTTCAGCAAAGCTTAAGTGTATACATACACTGTATACACTTAACACACATTAATTACATTACATTAATTTGACATCAATACCACTGCATGGTTTTGTACCCGAGTCGCCTGTGGATTTAAACTAGACTAGTTGTAGACTACAAGCTGCGTGATTAAACATGTTCAGAGTAGGCTACGGAAGGATAACTCACTACAGTTAAAAGCAAGATCAATGAGACATGAAGCATGGCTTGAACCCAAAGGTCCTGTTCTGTTCCGGTGTTAAGTTCGATTTGTTCCAGCATCATCAACCCATGGGCACAGTTGTCCCACACTGTCAGTGGCTTCGATGTGACATCATTACATCACAATTAGATTTTTATTGGATGCTAGGAGAGATGAGGTGAAGGGGAGTACCATAACTCTCACGCACACAGGGCACTCTCACAGTGATTGTTTGGACACAGAGAAAAAGTTAGTCAGAGCTAGACGGTAGTCTAGGTTAAGGCAGAGATAGTTGAGTTAAAAGAGTTGCATACAGATGATCTGGATGCGGATGTGCCAAGCGGTTGGATGATTTGCGCAAAATCCTTTTTGTCTATGAAAACTAATTGAGGTAGTTTAATTATACACATATGTCAAGGTAACATTTTTTCTTTTCGGTATTAGTTCAGTTCATTTGCGAGATTCAGACACTTAGCATGTGCACGTAAGTGATTTACTTTTCTCTGTTTGTTTTGGAAACAAAAAACGATCGAATGCATGGCACGTCATTTGGATGCAAAAATTCAGAGTTATAGCCTCAGCAAAAAGTAGCCTAATTTTAACGTTAAGGGATTCGTTTAAGAAGTAGCTGTCCTAGTGCCAAGAAAGGTAGCCTTCTTCATGTTTTGATTGCGCTGGCTGAAAAAGAAGTTGCCTAGTGATGGAGAAGTACTTCACGCCAGTTCACAAACCCTCGCAGGAGGACATAAAACTCAGAAAACACCATCAACACGTTCCCCATCCTCACCATCACCATCATCACCATGACCGCAGGTCACATGACAAGACACCTCACAGGTAAGCTTTTTAAGAAGTTCACTATAGGCCTATATTATCAGTTTAAGCATGAGGTCTTACCACACAGGAAATGTGATTTATAGGCATTGATTTAGGTATTGATTGGTTATTGCTTATTGCTCTACCCTAGGAAATTGCCATATATGAACACATCTGTGTCACTTCTGAATTTTAAAAATCACTCCCCTATTTTCCCTATTCTTCAATCACCATGTTTATTTTGCGATGTGCCTTTGTGCAGTGTTCCAGGATCTCACAGTGACAGCCATGCTCATCACCGAGCACATCACCATGACCACAGTTTCCATGGATACCATCAGATTAACAACCACAAAGCTGAGGATCAACACAGGTCATCTTCCTCATCCAGTCTATCCACCTCCTCCTCCTCATCATCATCCTGGTCCTCAGAGCCAAGTTTGGACGATGAGACATACTTAATGCACAAGCCCCAGCACTCTCTCTCTTGCTCCAACATAGCTGAGCCTAGACGCAAGTCTCGTGACTGGGACTCGGAGGGCGTGGAGTATGACTTGAGATCCCCAACACCATTCCAGCAGTGTTCGCCACACCACAAGCCGCACTACCAGCACAGCCACCCACATCCCAAGAGTCAGCACTCGCACTACCACCCTCACGGCTCAGAGCACGGCCCCAAGCTGTCCAAGCTCCATCGTGGACAAAGCAAGAGTGAGGAGGGTCTCCTTCAGGGCAACGACAGTGATGACGGGCATGGCGGGTGGGACAGACACCCCCATATGGAGCACGGGAATCTCTACAAGACCGCAAGCCTGGGCCGGAGCCTGGCTTTCAGCGATGATGCTGAGGTGGGTGCTGGGGCCAGAGCCACACCCAAGAAGGCAGTGTCCCACATGCAGCTCCCGAGCAAAGGCATCCTTAAAAACAAGGACGGCGGGTCGGCAGCAAGCCAACGGGCGAACTTCCGCAAGGCCAAATCGATGGAGGTCCTGTCTAACCGGGAGCAAGCAGCAAAACAAAGTGGTGGGGGGCCTTTGGGCACCCCAAAGCAAAACGATGTAGAGGTTATAAGGGAGAATTTTGTCAAAACAAAGCTGCAGTTTTCTGCATTTTTGGATGAGATAACGCGTCAAGTTATAAGTCCCTCCAGGCTCAATACACTGGGGGTCACCCCTGGCTCCAGTCCAACGTCGCCGAGATCTCCTCATCAGGAGCGTAAGGAGCCCCCTGGTGGTGGGAAGAAGGAAGAGGAGGGTTCAAGAATGCAGCAATCCAAGCAGCGCATGGCAAAGACTGTAAATCAGAGTCCAGCAAAGTCTGGTAATCCTGATCCACAGTCGCATGCACGACGTGACTCCCATTCAGGGAAGCACCAGCCTAATCTTGGGAGCCCCACAAGGTCTGCCGGTCACCAGCAGTATGGTAACAATAAAAAACGCTATTCTGTCGGGGAAGTACAGGGTGTCACAGAGGACAAACAGCACCAGGGGAAGTATAACCAGAGGCTCACTGATGGCACCAGCACAAGCTCTGAGACCATTTCACACGAGTCCAAACACCATCACTTCAAGCAGCACGGTGATGGACACCATGGCAGTCACAACCCATCACTGCGTCACCATGGAGACCACAGGGGTTCCCCACCTCCACCCGGGCACACCGCGGGACCCGACTACGAGTCTCCTTCCAGCAAGTCGTCCAGTGCCAGTCACAGCTCTGGACATGGCGACAGGCAGAAGCATCCAGGCCACAGGAGACACTCCAAATCTCGGGTGAGTGTATCACATGTTTACGTGAATATGCACATAAGAACATAGGTATGTGCCTATAGGCACCCTTACCCAAACACATGTAGATTTACTTATATGTTAACTGGACAATAAAGAAAGCTTGTAATGAAGCATGGAAATAGAAAAAGCTGTCTCTCTGTCCGCCATTCTCACTCTTCTACTCTTTGCCTCCCTTCCTCTTTTGGCATAATACCTGTAATGATCTCTCTCTCTCCCTTCTCTTTGTCCTTTATCTGTTCTCTCTCGCTGCAGGATTCAGTGAGCTCTGTCGACAGAGTTCAGTGAGTGTTATTTTCTCATCTGTGTTGTGTCATTCTTTATTGATTATGACCTTTTAGCCTAGAGTTTTCCTGTGCTTTAAGCTGGCTGGTGCTCTACAATCTATCAGCCAGCCTGAAGCCAATCAATTCTCTATTTGCCTGCTATCTCATAATAATGGCATGTTTAATATCCATCCGGCCTTTCTGAACTGTAGGCTCTGCTTTGTAATGCATTGCAATTAGTTACATGATTTGTATGGTGCTGTTAGAACAGCAGAATGAATCTAACTTAGCACAGTGGAATGGTGTCTTTGTTTTCCACGCATATGGGGATTAGCATCCGGTTGAAACCACACTGGCGACATATTGTGAGAAATAAATGCAAATTCATCTTCTGCAGGCTGCTTGAGCAATACAACAAGGAGCTACATGAGAACCTGCTGCAGACTGTGGCGTGTATAGAGAACATGGAGACCGAGCTCCAGTGCACCAGGTCGGAGCTCGGAGTCCTCAAGGACAAGTACAAGAGGTTAGGCGTGCACATAAAACATGCTTTGAAGGCTATCAATTTACCATATACCAATTCACCATTAACAACTCTTGAACATTTCATCACAGATAACCATGTACATGGTCATAGGCTACAATTATTAATATCATGATGCTTGTCCTAAATAATGTTCTTGTCTGTTATCTATAGACTGCAGGAGAGCTATACCAACTCCCAACACTCTAGCAGCACTCTGGAGCAGAAGTTACAGTCAGCTGTAAGATTCACAGTCATCCACGTCAGAAATTATTACATTTTTTTATGATGGTAGAATGATGTAGAAATGCACATGTTCAATGGTCAAACCTATGAAATACTTTTCTACAATGTTGTGTTATTGTGTGGTTTGATAGATGGAGAGTATGAACTCAGAGAGGAAGTACCTCTTACAGAGGATTCTGGAACTGACCAAGCAGCTGGACACAGCCCAAAATACCATCAGCTCACTGGAGAACATCAATGTAAGTGGAGAGTAGTAGCTGCAAGCATTGTTGGTTCAGGACTAATTTATTAGCAAATGATTGCTTGCTTGGCAAATAATTGCTTTAGTGTTCTGTTACCTAGGTTCCCGCTTTGATCAAGGAGCTCTTGCAAAAGCACTTCAAATCTGAGGACAGTGTTAAGAATTTTCTGCGCTCTACCACTATGAAGGACAGCAAAGACAACCAGTCAGCTTTGGCGACAGTGGAGGTGGCATCGACTGATTGGCCTGAGTCCGGGCCAGTTAGGACGACGGCCTTTATCCCATGGAAACAAGACCAGGCAGAGTGGCCTGGGTCAGGAGAGGACAGGGGGTGCGGAACCAGACAGGACATGGAGGCCGCTGGAAGCTCCAGGTCTCCACAGCTCCCTTTCACTGTTGCTGAAATTAGCATGGCACTGTTTAAAAACATGAGTGATGCTCAGGCCAAAAGCCACGAGCACCAGCACCCAGAGGTGCCCCCAAACCCTTACGAGATGGGTGGCACAGGCAGGGGAGCGGGCGGAGGGGAGCCCGGGGATGATTTCACCTCCCTTACAGCACAAAGGATTTTGGACAATTTTATGAGTCAGATGTCTCCTCCCTCCAATGAAGGCCAAGAGGAGAGAGGCGGTGGTGCCCTGGACTGGGCAGGACCACCACCAGGACATTAACCTGACCAGTAGCTCCTCTGATAGAGCTATTATGCTAAGGCTATGGGTCAGTACCCAAAGAGCCCAAATACTTGTGAAAAAAAAAATACTGTACATGTATGCCTTCTGTGTATAAGTGCTGGTTTAAGATACAGTTGTAAAGACTCAATAATATGCTGATGACATGTAATTGCTCAATGATAGATGTTCAGAACAAGTGATAGCCCTATTTGTAATTAAGTTGAAATTAATTATTATTTAAATCCATTACCAAGTCTGTCTGGTCAGTGTAACTCACTAAGCATACAGAGTAAAAATAAATCTGAAATAAGAGCAGGAAAATGTACTGGTAAATCTGGCAGTACAATTTCCGTACATCTTGTATCTTTTTTTATTGACAATTCTTTGAAATATTCAAATATTGCCATTCACTGGCAAGTGAGGGATATCATAAAGATATGAAAAGAAAAATGTACAGTAATTGTGTTGGCAGAAACATACCAGTAAATTTTCCAGTTACATTTTCTTTTACAGTGTAGTAGCTTTGTTAAAAAAATCATGATATGTGTGATTAAAATAATAGTCTGCTCTACCCACCCACTGCTTCTAGCTTAGTCTTTGCTGCTGGGATTATAGTCGCTAAGTGAATGTGTGTCTGGTTCTACTTGGATACTGAAATTATACAGTGGTTTCACTAAACCGTGATCTACACATTGTTGCAGATTACTGTCCCATAGCATCCAAGGATTAAGTGTGTATCATAAAGGGCTTTATACATGCCAAGATGCCAGCTGCATTATGGGTACTGTAGCAGCCTCAAAGACATGCTGACTGCTGTATGTTTGACGCTGCTACAGACACTATCCAAAAATATTGTATTTACATTTTATTGTCTATGATTGTTATAATTATGCCACATTTGTTTCTCATGACTTGTGATTATTTGTGAATCTGTGGTGGTAAAGTGTACTGTGCTTTAGCTATTCTGAGGCTGCCTTTGAAGAGTGCTGAAGCTGTGTATATAATAATTATGCAGTTATAATATAGATTATGTTTCCTAGTTTCTGGATAGACTGTACATATCTCAAGAGAGTCAAACAATACCATGTGTATGTCTGAATTTATCTACCCTTCCAAAGAACCATCTGTAATAAGTGTATTGTCGGATTTATTTTCATGCTTAGTTACGTTTCAAATATGTCATGGTAGAATATCCTTGCAGGTTATAACATCTGCTACAACATTCCATCAGACCCAAATCTGGTCAGACTGTACAACTTTTTTTATCTTAAGAAATCAAAGGTGAATTCAGACATAGACTATGTTATGTTCCCCCCATGAAACTTGTTGATTTGTACAACATATGTAAATATCCTGTGCCTTGAGATATATCCCTTACATGTTTAAAACTGCTTTCAAATTGTATGCTCCACCACACCTAACAAAGCCTAATAAATGGATCTACATCCAACAAGTGAGCCAGTCTTTTTATTATTATTATTATTATTATTATTATTATTAGAGAATGAGCTGTGACCTGCACCAACGATGCAAAGTCCTATAATTTCTGTAAGGACTAGGCTAAAATTATTGGTATTATTATTAATTTATTTTTGAGTGGATGCAAGGTCAGTTTTCATTTCCCACTCACAGTTTTCTGGACAAGGTACAGCACCCATTTGACTTTTATGTGACCTTTTGCGGTTTAACCCTAAATTACTTGGTACATATACCATTTTGACAAACAAAATTTTTTCATTGCTTGTTTCTCTCTCTCTCTTTCTCTGACCAGCTCCCTCTTCCCCGTCACCTCATCTCAAATCCTCCTTTTGAAGCTGCCGCTAAGGGCAGGTCTGCTGAATAGACAGTGGCCTGAATTTCCATTGGAGGGGTTAATGTAATAGGATTCAAACCAGGGGAGGAGGGAATGGGATTACCTGGATGATATCCTAGATATAATTTTTTATGTGTATACTTGTCTTCTCCAAAATGGCCTCGGAAATATGAGGACGGTGCCCGTGAGCGCGAGCCCACCCACAGGAGCCTAAACAAATAAATACGACTCTTGATACGTCACAGGGTGAGAGACCCCCATTCTAATCTCTGCTGTTGATTAGGATTAGATTGAAGTAGTTATTTTTACTATTTATCTGAGAAATCCTAAAATAACTGAGTGCTGTCTTACTAACAATTTTATTTAATTACTTAATTGATATAAGCTTACAGTAATTTAATATTTCATTTTTGTTTGACCTGAATGGCAAGCAGCATTCATTCTTTGGAATTCCTCCATTTTGACCTAGATCTCTACAATCCATCTTGTCCTTCTTAGTCCCTTGTCTCACTCAGTCTCCTCTCTGTCATCTACTGTCCTTCACCAGGTGCCTTCCTCTCTCCGTCTGTGGCTCTGCGCTGTTGTAGGCATCATGAGTATGATGAAGATCAAGTTTACCTTCCAGAAGAGGGTGCGTTTGGCCCAGGGTCTGTGGCTGCTTTCCTGGGCGGCCATGTTCTCTGGGATGGTCGTCTTCTTCATGGGGGTGTTCCTGAAGACAGAGCTCCTCCGCAGATCTGAGGTACAGCTCAAATACTCAATGACTTAAAAAGTATATTCAGTACTTCATATAACATTAGGGAAATGTCAGTCTCACCTTATGGAACTTTGTTACATTTGTTAATGTGAATGAATTAAGATTAATCTGAATTTATTAGAGTAAGAGTACTTGTGACTGCAATATAATTTCTTTGCTTAAATATAATTTTTACATTTTCATTTTAAATATGAAATCATGATTTCACTGTTATTTTTGCTGCAAAAGTTACTGTGTCAATAGAATGTTTGTATGATAGTGTAGTAGAGTTTGGTGGATTATAAAGGTGACTCATGTCCTATATGAGTCAGGTGTAGTCAGGGATAAGCACCAAGGTGAATATTATTACATCTTGACGCACTACACACTACACACCTTCTATAACACCTATGTCAGCTTGGAATTTTCAATTCAATTTTCAATTTAATATCATTTATAGAGCGCCAAAACATTGCACATGTGTCATGGCGCTTTATAGAGGTAGTTTTGAATTTCCCCTTGGGGATCAATAAAGTATCTATCTATCTATCTATCTATCTATCCATCTATCTATCTATCTAAACAATAAGAGAAGGCCCATGAGTAACAGGGGCGAGGAAAAACTCCCTAGAATTGGAGATACATGTAGGAAAAATCCTTGAGCAGATCCACGACTCAAGGGCCTGACCCATCTGGCTAGGGTCAGTACAGAACAGTAAAGTCTGTTTACCCCAGTAAAGTAAAGTCTGTTTTCATGTTAAATGAATAAGTTAGTTAGGTGTAGAGAAAAGAACATGGTGTTTAAAGCCACCTGAGGTGTGTGTTACAAAGAGGTGGGATGGTTACATATCCAGTATAATAATGTATGAATCTTATTTAGTGTCAGAAAGTTCAAATAGTCCAGTGTAGGAATGAATTGTCCAAGGGGATTAGGAGTTGTCATAGGGCATAGGGAATCCGGGCAGGGGGACAGCAATAGGCGATGATAGGGCAGCCGTAGGGATGGGACTTGAGGTGAGATGAGGGCCAAACACAAGGATGGCTGATGACTGGTAATGGTATACCTCACAAGTGAGGTAAGGTGGAAGAGATAGAGTGGGTTAGTATTACTATGAATCAAAATGGTTACCGTAATATCAATAAGTATATCATTGGTACTATATAGTGTTATACCATAGTGAGAATAGCCAGAGTGAGAGTTGAGAGAGACAGAGCGGAAAGGGGAGAGGAGGGGTTGTACGGCGTGACACATGGAAAGTCCACTAGGCTATAGCAGCATAACTAAGGCATGGTGAAGGGTAGTCGACACCAGTGCAGGTATGGTCAGTGACCATCGTCGCACGCATGACTGGGGTGCCAGTCACACAAGGGCACAGCAGGATGGTCTATTCCAAAAAACCCTGAGGTGGTTGAAGTTCCACACAGCACCAAACCTAACTATGGGAGGCACTAAAGAGGTATGTTTTAAGTCTAGATTTAAAAATAGGGAGGGTGTCTGCTAATCGAATAGAGGGAGGGAGATTGTTCCAGAGGAGTGGTGCGCGGTAGCAGAAAGCTCTGCCTACTGTAGTTTTTGAGATTGGACTGAGTGATGTCAACACTCACAGCAGGCCTCCTAACTCACCGGTACTGTAGTTTTTGAGATTGGACTGAGTGATGTTAACACTCACAGCAGGCCTCCTAACTCACCGGTACATACCTTGGTTATTGTAACTCACTTGTAAGTTGCTTTAGTCTAAAACGTTTGCCAGTAAATGTATTGCAATATATTAATTTAAGTCCAAGATCAGTCCCCATTGCCAGTACTTCAAAGAGTGTAGTTACATCATGTTGTGTTAGGATTGTAAAAGGCCGGCATCTATTTCAAGTAACATCAGTATTCTTGTGTCACCTGCGGTCTAGGTAATGCACAATGATGACATCCATGTGGTGCCCAACTTGCTCATGGTAGTGGGACTGGCATCTGTGGGCATTAACTTGTGCGCTGGCCGAATCTGTCAGGACTCCATGGACGTGGCCCGCTTTGCCCGCTGGAAGACCTTCCTCACTCCTTTCTTTATCGGGTCTCTGCTGTTCACCTTCATGTTTCTGGTGGCCATGGCATTGAGCTATGCCTTACAGGCCAGTTTGGAAGAGTCCCTAAAGATCGGGCTGAAGAATGGCATTCGCTTCTACAAGGTAGAGGGCTGTGTTCTTTTAATGTAATTTATATGTGATCATCATCCATTTTATTGTTCAGGGAATAAAATGAACTGAGCAATAAGCTCTTTTATTGCGATGCCTTGCAATTGCTTATTTTATTGCAATTTAGAACATAACTTGTTTGAAATACTGACATGAATGACATGCATGTGTGTGTGTGTGTGTGTGTGTGTGTGAAACTGTAGGACACAGACACCCCAGGCCGTTGCTTCCAGAAGCAGACCATTGACCACCTGCAGATAGAGTTCCAATGCTGTGGGAACAACAACTTCAGGGACTGGTTTGAAGTGCAGTGGATCAACAACCGCTACCTAGACTTCACCTGCAAGGACGTGAAAGAGTGAGTGAATGGCTCTGAGCTGAGAAAAGTGGAGATCAACGAAATGTGTGAGGTTGTGGGTTATGGATGTATATCTAGATTATGTTAAAAAAGTTCCATGTCCAAGTGTAAACAAAGTAAATAACTGGAATGATACTACATCCAAACTTTGTTCAGAGTATGTGTAGGTAAGTGATATTCCAGGCAATGCCTTAGGGTACAATACTATCAGTTTTAGAGCAGTTTGTCACAAATTTAACATGAACAGGACAGTGTAGAGCTTTTCACACAACCATTTAGATGAGCTTTGGTCTTATGAGGACAAGTTCAACAAAGAACAGCAGGACTTAATGAAAGGTTCCGGAAGTATTGACGACATGGCAAGACCAAGAGGGCACTTTCTGTGACAGCTCTTCCTGTATGGAATCAAAAGGAAATCACATGGTCTCATTGATTCACATTGATCCACACAATTACCCACATGTGCATCACCTCCTATGGAACACACATGTGTGAACTTTTTGGATTGATTCGAGTCAACAGTCATGCTGTGTGGATTGTACGTGCCATAGATCACACAAACCAACACATGCCAAAGAGCATGAACACGCATGACGGTTGCGTATCTGGACTGTGACCTTGTGACTGATTTCATGCTGAAGGGTATCATTGACGTGCAATGCAAATCCTAACCCTGAGCATTGATTTCTCTGTTTTCTGGCTGGTAGTCGTGTGCGGAGCAATGTTGACGGCCGCTACCTGATGGACGGCGTTCCGTTCAGCTGTTGCAACCCGGCGTCCCCGCGTCCCTGCATCCAGGAGCACATCCTGGACAATACGGCGCACCACAACTACGACTACCAGACGGAGGAGCTGAACCTATATAGCCGTGGCTGCCGCCAGGCCCTCGTCAGTTACTACATGGGTCTCATGAACACCATTGGCCCTGGTGTCCTCTCCGTATTCATGGTTCAGGTACAGTGGACATCCGTTCCCCAATTTCACTAGCATAACATTATTCAGTCAGTGTTGTTGTCCATGGGGAGACTCTTGGCAAGCCAAAAACATGGTTGACCTTTACAGAATTTTTTCTTTTCTCTGTGAAAGTCAAACACTTAGATAGGACAGTTTAATGGCCTCTCATTATTTGTTTTTCTCAACACAAAAACAATCAGTGAGAGGTCAAATTGGTGGGATTTGACAGAAAAAGGGCAAAACATTTTATTTAGTAAACAGGGGATGAATATAAATCGAACATATTAGACACTGCTCTTTGGGAACCCGTGCTGGCATGTGAGGGGAAAACTCAATTGCAAGAAAGTATCGATCGGCCTGTTCATAAATGAAACATGACTATTGACCAGAGGGTGGTCCTGCACAAATGAGAGGATACATTACAAGCTCTCATAGCTCTTTATAAAACCCCTAGCAAACATATCATAAGGGGAGTGACTCAGATGAGGATGACCACCAGTGTATCCAAATTATTCTCTTGCTCATGCAATGAGTCAGGATAATGACTTCTGCTGTCTATTGCCTTATTGATATTATATGAAAAGATGAATGGTGCCTCTTTGTATGCTAGACTAATATACCATATGAAGATACATGTTTATGCTGTAGTGGGACCTATTGTCATGTGAATTATTGTCATCTTTTTCAGATGTCCATGCTGGCGAGTCTGCGGTACTTGCAGACGGCCATGATTGGGGTGGAGGCGGAGGACATGGAGGTGGAGACCGAGGGCTACATCCTGGAGAAAGGGCTGAAGGAGACGCTGGAGGAGGCCAAGGAGACCCTGAAGGCGCTCCTGCGCCTGAAAGGAGGCCAGGTGGTGGACGAGACCACGGAAGGAGACGCAGAGGCAGGGGCCTCCGAGTAGGCCACTTCACCGAGCAGCTAAACAGAGCCAGGGGAGAGGTGACCCAGCAGAGCTGACCTGGGTGGATGGATGGACGGACGGATGGATGGGGCGAGCTCTGACTCCTCCGGGGAACTGGTCCACAAGGGTTCCATCTGAGTTTTTCAAGCAGTTTTTTCTCATGTGTTTTCATATGGCAGTGTTGTTATACATAGAAAAAGAAGGCTCTGATCCAGTCAAGTGCAAACGACTGCACACAAAATTATGGACAAAAAAACAAAAAGTACACAAAAGTATGGACAAAAAACCCCCCACACACATTCATACACTCTCTGTGTCTCTCTCCCAGGATTATACACAGACACCACACACACCCTCCTCCACACACACACACACACAGACTTAAAATAATGAAAATCTTTATGGAAAACATGCACTGTTACTCATTAAGACATGAAAAATGCCCCCTTTGTATTATATGTGTACAGTTTATGGCAAAATTCTTGTAGTTGGCCTCTGCTCTCTTTGCATTGCTGTGTAACCAACAGTAAAAAAAAGATTGTACAAAAACTAAAAGAATTGGAAAGAAATTGAGAGAGTGAATAAATACTTTAGAGTTTTTAACAGTTTTGTAGTCTGGTGTCATTTT
Source organism: Alosa alosa (assembly GCF_017589495.1). NCBI lineage: Eukaryota > Metazoa > Chordata > Actinopteri > Clupeiformes > Clupeidae > Alosa > Alosa alosa. The sequence continues at coordinate 7,025,767 of NC_063209.1, forward strand.
CCCTTAAAATTTCACCTCAGACTCAGGTGCAGTTTTAAGATCAGGTGAGTGCACATACAACACACCTAATTATCAGATGGCAGACACAGGGATGAAAACAATAGCCGATGGGAGGGTTATCATTGAGGTCACAATGCTGAGGGCTTAGTCGGACAGATCTACGTCCTCTGTGCTAACACCTTATGAAATCTCATTATCCTGTTGATGGAGCTAATGCCCAAACTGCTGATAGAGCACTAATACACAAATGGCTTATAAATAGCTATAGGAGAATACATTGGGGCCTCACAGAGGCCTATAGGCCAAATGAAATTTGGCTGCAATAGGCAATGGGGTTTGGGGTATTTAGTCTGTATTTCTTTTTTGTCATTCAGCAGTTGACATGAGAGACCCTCTCAAAGTGAACTAGAATATTTAAAAAAAAATATGCATACAAAACTGAGATGAGAAACGTGAGTTTTAGCCCATTCTAGAAAACAGACAAATTCTTCAAAGTCCATGTTGAGCTGTTGTGCCATCGCCTCCAGATGGCGGTACATTGCTGAGAATAGTCTTGTCAATGGAAAAGTTTTGATAACTCTGCTTTGCTTTAACACAGTCTTTATTTATGATAGACAGGTGACTTTTTCACAATAATTTTTGAAAAAATGCTTTGTTTCCCTTCTATCTCGTGGGTCAGCCAATGCATGTGGTGTTGTGTGTGAGGAAACACATGCCTGCGGGTGTGATGCTGACCTAAGTCAGCTCTGCAGGAACAGAATTGATGCAATACACTTTGAAATTCCGGTGTGGCCTTCAAAGTTCTCGGTGACTCAGTATGACAGAGGAAGAGCGACAGCGAGTAATGTAGATATGTTTAACGATTTAAATGTTTTGTATTTATTTTAACAATGAACAAATATATCGTTCACTGTCATTGATGACAGTATGTCGATAACAGAGTTCGGGTAGGCCTAATTTATTACTATTTTTACTAAAAGAAACACGCGGCACGAAGATGGACGCAAATTTCACGGAAACGTTAGACGACTTTATGGAAAGTGCATTGGTAACGTGGGTATGTAGTGAAAAAAAACAACAACTAAAAAACATTTCTGTTATATAGGACATACGGCATTTGACCTAATTTACAACCAGTAGCCTACAGGTTAAGATAAGTTAACCTCCACCAATAATGTAGTTCGCTACTGTTTTATCATTCCTCAGTGATGTAACATCCAGAGTTACCTACTTTCAGATGTCTTCTTGAGTGGAATTAGTATTGATCGGTGAAGGATGTGTAGTACTTTCCATACCGCGGAAAAGGAGGGGGTTTATGCATGAGTTGGCATGTTATTAGTTATAGAAACGGGTTAACCATACCAGACCCTCTGACAGAACTTCTGCTTTTCCCGGCTTCAAATATTTTTTGCTTCCTTTTGCTTCCCCACTAAGCCATGGCAACTGATAGGTGTTTTTAAAAGAGACTAACAAACAGCCAGTCTTTTGTTATATTTAGGCAGATGCCTTCTTTCACCTGTGTCTTGTGTTTTAATATTGGGTATGGAACTGTCAAAGTGGCATTATTGCCTAAATGTGGAGTTATATATTTCATTATATTATTAAAATGTTATAAAACACTGTTTCTCCCAGGTGCGTCTCTTTGAAGATGTGGTGGGTGGGGAAATGACTAACCCCTCAGCCCACCAGTACATGGAAGTGAACTCTATCTCCCAGAATGTACTGAAAATATATAAAAGACTCACAAATGGAATCTATCTCAATGAAGTCATGAGGATCATGTAAGTCAGAAAATAGGCCCTATTTGAAAATATGAAAAGTTTAAAACACAGGCCATTAGCATAACTTTTCTCTTTTTAAAAAGGCTTTATGTAGGCCTATATTTTATACAGCAATTGTAATAAAACAATGACCTCTTTGAAATGAGCAATATGGCTTTATATATTTGTGGGACATCTGCACCCCAAAACCAAACATTTACTCATGGCAAATATCCTGTTATAGTGACCCAAATCCAAAAGTCGAACAGATCTACCGCAACGTGAATGAGGACAAGATTCTGAGAGTGCAGAATTTCTCTGTCCTTAACCGGCACTTGCGCTCCTACTACCAGGTGAGGCACAGGGAGGAATGGCGTGGCTGTCAGATTAGGGGGCTTATAGGGTATATTAAGCTTGTCTAATGTGATGATTAGCCTAATGTAAACAAAAAGGTTGCATTGTAACAATGATTCCCACAAATCATAAGTTGTGAGTCCCCTATATGACTGAATGGAACTTTAAATGCACAGCTCACATTTGTGTATTTAAATATATAAAAGCTGTGTATAGCAGCATTCGTAGTTAGCACTTGTAAATAGGAATGTTTGTGTCGCCTGCTGAGTACACAGAACTATTGTTATTCATGGTTGCTAACTGGTCGTTTTTGTGGTTTCACTTCTTCTTTTGAACTTCCGCGTTGGCAGGCGTTTGGTTGCATTTATCCAAACCTGGATTTGTGTATGTATAGTGTGTCAGTACCAGCAGGTTACAATTGGAAAATCTGTCTGCCTCTCCTCAGGAGAATCTACAACAATTGATTCTGATGCCCCTTCCAAATATTGCCATTTTAGGACGAGATCCTCTCACAGGTAGCCTATGCTTCTACCCATCTGGTCAGTTTCAGCTGTAACACTTACTGCCACTGTATGTAAGACCTGTGTAATAGCACAGACTAGATGTAAAAAGCAATATAGAACACAACAGAACCTATACCCTAACTCAATGTTAATGATGTTTGTGTTTTCCTACTGTTAGAGGGGGCTGTGGAGGAACTGAGGAGATTGCTTCTGCTGTTACTTGGCTGCGCTGTGCAGGTTCAGATCTGATGTATTCCTCACTCATGCACCATATGTACATTTAAGGAACTCAAATCACTTTTGTCCGTTATTTGTTTTCTCTCTACGTATGACATCAATGTATTATCTGCCCTTCAGTGTGAGAGGAAAGAAACCTTCATCCAGCAAATTCAGGCATTGGACATTGAAACTCAGACAGCTATCGCTATGTGCATTCAGGAGGTCAGGACTACAGTTTATGGATTTACATTGAGAAATATACTGCCTGTCGGTTTTCTAGTTATTTAATCATGAAAGTAGATTTTTCTTATGCTGATACAAAAAATGGCATCCTACTGCAACTCAAACCCAGCTTATATATCAGCATAATTGTATGTTAGATAGCTCCAAAGCAATAACATGACAGGACATGAATACACGACATAACAAGTGGTTTGTGTTTTCTGTTGAATTTAAATTATATGTTAGTCTGTTGAATAGTAAAATGTCTATTTGACTAGTCATTGAAACAGATGCTGCCACCATATGTATGTATGTTGATGATGCCACTACTACATTTGACATGAAAAGGCCTGATGCAATGTGATTTTAACGCCAGTTTGGTTTGGTTTGCAGGTGACCCAGGACCCGCGTGCGGTGCTGCCACTGCAGTATGCTGAGCTGTGTGGGCTGCAGATAGAGGAGATCCAGAGCCTCTTCAGCATCATGGCCAAACAGATTCAGGGCCTGCTCTCTCAGAGGGACACCCAACTGGAGGTAAACAAGCACTGGGGAGCTTCACAGCTCAAAGTTCAATAGTAACAAGATAATGTAGAACAATATGATGGTGTGGTACTGTTTTTTTTTTCATCAAAGCCTCTAACAGGATTTTACATGTTACTTGTAGTCTATATCTTGTATCAATAGAGCTTTGCACATAGGCTTAATATAGAGATCAGTTCTGTGTGGTCTGGTACTACAGATACAGGTCAGCACTCTGTAGTATGCACTGGTATTTATGGTAATACACATATACCCACTCTAATTGTGTTCTCTCTCTTTCTCTCTCTCTCTCTCTCTCTCTCTCTTTCTCTCTCTCTCTCTCAGAGGATTGCAGAGTTGTGTCAGGAGCGTGAATCCTCTCAGTCACATTCGGCGCCCCCTACTGGCTTTGGAGACAGCCCACCAGAAGGGCTCAATGTGCAGCTGGCTGACTGCAAGGCCAAGCTGCGGCGCCTTAAACAGGAGCTGTGAGTGTGAATGTGTGTGTGTGTGTGTGTGTGTGTGTGTGTGTGTGTGTGTGTGTGTGTGTGTGTGTGTGTGTGTGTGTGTGAAGCTGTATAATGTAGTGATGAATAGTATTATTTTGTCAGAGATTATTATAATACTTAATCATAATTAAAGACTATAGAATGTAATTATTCAAGTGTCGATGTACCTTGCAGGGAAGACAAAGGCGATCAATTACTGGACTATAAGCTGGAGATTCAAACTCTGGAGGGGGAACTGAAGAAACTACAGCAAGAGGTAATTTAATTAGACTCAGGGCTCCATTTGTTTAGTTGTCTTACAATAACCTTTTCATAAGCTGTTTTGGAAAAAAGAAATAATGAACATTGTCAACGGCTATAATTGAGTTATGCGCTTTAATGATAGACCAGAGAATGAAGCATTGCAGAGTGCCTCTATCGTTTTTGTGTGTCCTCTAACTTAGTGTGTGATTCATGTAATACATCTTGTCTGTGTGCGTGTATGTGTTCAGAACCGGACCTTGCAGGGGGAGTCGCGCGTGAGCCGAGGCCTCCGTGATGAGCTGGACTGTCTACGAGACCGGGCCGCCAAGGCCGAGCAGCTACAGGCGGAGCTGAAGTCCTGCACACACCGACTGCGCAGCCTCGACCTCTGCCGCACACAGCTGAAGGTCAGAGGGCAGGGGGTCACCAGATTAATGCAGCTCACCCATGACTTTACAGGGAGGGTTACGTAAACTGTAATGATTTTCTGAATAGTGAATAAACATGTTGTGAATCAATATGAGGAGTTGCATTTCAAGTAAAACACAATGCAAGAAATGTTTTGCTCGATGTTTTGCTTGATCTGTGTGATAATATATGTATAAGTGCCATTAGTTGTGCAATATGAAGATTCTTCACCAACAGAACAATGGGTGTGTTTTAATTTACTATAGGATGGAATACACAGAATGCATTGCATAAAAAGACTACCGAAGATTGGCATTGGTGGTCGGACATGTGTTCTGGACCACCTCCTCTCCTCAGTGGGACTTGATTCAGTGTGTCTGTGCCATTGCAGGAGCAGCAGCAGTATTGCACCACCCTGCAGGAGAACAAGGCTTTGCTGGAGGAGCAGCTGGCTGATGCCCGGGCACGATGCTCTGCTCTACGGGAGCTTGAGAGGGACAATTTTTTGCTCCGGCAGAAGCTGATGGATCTTGAAGGCGTAAGTACTGTGCACAGATATAGCATACAGTACAAGGATACAAGGATACAAGGAAGTTTATTGTCACATGCATATAGTTACTGGAAGTAAGAAATGCAGTGAAATTATGTCTGGTGTCAACCTATTTGTGCATTAATGGGGTAAAAAGTGCAGTAGAAGAGGGTTTAGTAGATTAAGTGGCAAGGGCTGCATAAAAAAGGTGGGGGATGATTGGGATTGGGTGGGGGCACCAACAAGGAGCACCCAAGAGCAACAGGGGCAAGGAAAAACTCCCTTACCAAGGAAGAAACCTTGGGCAGATCCACGGCTCAAGGGGCTAACCCAACTGCCAGGGGTCTTGGTGTGTGTGTTGGGGGATGACAGGGGAGATGGGATAGTGTGCTGTGTATGTGTGGGGAGAGGGCAGTGTGCAATATGTGTGTTGGAGAAGCTTCCTCATGAGACAATGTGCTGTGTATTGGGGGCAGTGTGCTGTAAGCATGTTGGGGATGTGTGTTGGAGAAGCTTCCTGATGAAATAATGTGCTGTGTATGTAGGGGGGCAGGGACTTACTATTGCAAGCAGAGTACTGTATGTAATGTATGTAATGTATGTGAGTGATGACAGTGAAGATGTGTGTGTGGATGGAGGAGTGGAGCAGTGACTGTGTGTGTGTAGTGTGTAGGTGGGTAGGTGGGGGCAGTGTGCTGTAAGTATGTAGAGGATGTGTGTTGGAGAAGATCCTGAAGACAATGTGCTGTGTATGTGGGGAAGTGTGCAGCAAGTATGTAGAGGAGGCTTACTGTAGCAGTGTGCTGTATGTATGTGAAGTGATGACAGTGATGATGTAAGTGTGTGTGTGTTGGGGTCAGGGACTTACTATTGCAAGCAGAGTACTGTATGTAATGTATGTGAGTGATGACAGTGAAGATGTGTGTGTGGGCGGGAGTGGAGCAGTGACTGTGTGTGTGTAGTGTGTGTGTGGGTGGGTAGGTGGGGGCAGTGTGCTGTAAGTATGTAGAGGATGTGTGTTGGAGAAGATCCTGAAGACAATGTGCTGTGTGTATGTGGGGGGCAGTGTGCAGCAAGTATGTAGAGGAGTGCTGTATGTATGTGACGTGATGACAGTGATGATGTAAGTGTGTGTGTTGGGGTGGGGGGGGGCAGAAAGGCTAGGCAATCAAGGACATGGGTAGATGGAGGAGAAATCAAAAATAATAAATAAAAAGTGTGCAAAAGTTGGAGAAAGTCAGATGTGTGTGTGTGTGTGTGTGTGTGTGTGTGTGTGTGTGTGTGTTTTGACGTGTGATGAAATAAGAAAATAAATAAAAGGTCTGTAGCATAGGGAGAGGGATGTAAAAGTGCTAAAAGTCTTGTAGGTGTGTGTGGGGTGTGTGTGTGTGTGGGGGGTCATGAGTGCTGAGGAGTGAATGAGTGCAAAGTCAGTATAGTGTGAGTTCAGAGTTGGGAAATGTTTGAGAGTGCTGAGGAGTGAATGTGTGCAAAGTCAGTATAGTGTGAGTTCAGGAGTTCGGATGGCCTGGGGATAAAACTTCTCCTGAGTCTCTCAGTTCTGGCTTTGTGACTACATAGTCTTCTTGATTTCAGCGGTAGGAATAATCCATTGTTAGGATGAGAAGAGTCCTTCAGAATCTTTTTGGGCTCTTAGGAGTACTCTTCTGGAATAGATATCTTGTAGAGCAGGGAGTTGAGTTCTTATAGCACGTTCAGCTGAGCCACTACTCTCTGCAGAGTACTACAATCTCTAACTGTGGAGTTCCCATACCAGGTGATGATGCTACCAGTTAGAACACTCTCAACCGCTGAAGTGTAGAAGGCCTTCATGATGGATGTAGAAACTTTGAATTTCCTTAGCTGACGAAGGAAGTAGAGTCGTTGTCTGGACTTCTTCAGAACATATTGAGTGTTAACAGTCCATGTTAAGTCTTCAGTAATGTGGACAGTAGCACCGTGCACAGATACAGCAGTGTATAATTTTATTGCTTTATACCTAGAGCCCTGTGGCTCAGTGGCTCTGGCGTTTGCTCTGTTCCTCGGAGGTATTTGAAGAACACAGGAAACATAGGTGATGTCACAGAGGAAGTCATCTTAGTATGGGGGAGTCAACTTTCAGTTTCTGTCACAGTGGATTTAAAATACAGCCTTAATCCTCCACAAGTTTCGCTTACAATTTAGACAAAGGATATAAGAGCGAAACTAGGGACTTATTGCCCACATGCATAGATAGTTATCAGTTACATATCAAACCAAGTGAAACAAGATTCATTACAATATATTAGTGATACCCAGCCTCATTTATGCAAAGTGTCCTCTGGGCCTGTGGGATTTCTATATTATAGGAGGTTTGTCTCTCAGTACAACCCAACTGCAACTAATTGAGTGAACATAATGAATTAATTAATGGAAATGAATGGATGCAGATGTGTAAAAGTATATGACATAAATATTTTTTTCCAGTCCAAAAAAGAAATGAGGGACAGTGTTAAAACGCATTCAGAGCCTGCCAACTCCAACACCAACACATGTTTATTTGCGTGTGTCTGTGTGTGTTTGTGTTTTTATGTGTGTGTGTGTGTGTGTGTGTGTGTGTGTGTTTGTCAATGTGTGTGGTGTCTGTTTATAATCCTAGGAGCGAGACACAGAGAGACAGAGGGTTGACGAGCTCTTAGAAATAAACATGAGCCTGCAGTCGGAACTGAAGTCGGAGCTAAAACATAGTCATGTTGTCACTCATCATTTCCACCAATCAGAGGTGGAGTCTGATGAAGATCAGGCTCCAGAGCAAGGTCAGCATCACACAGCTTTTTCTCTTCCACAAGCTGTTTTTGACCGAGTGTTAAAGCTGTCACTGTAGCCAGATGCAGAAGTGTGCCCAGCAATTTCCATTGAAAATCTGAACAGATGGGGTACGCATTCCATTCAAAATGGAAAGAGACATGTTATTTTGTGATCCGTCTTAACTCTTAATCAACAGCTGTCTCTCACAGTCTGCCCTGCAGTCCCCGTCTCTTGTCTCTTTGCCCCCTGCGCCATCTCTGTGTCCCTCTCTCTCTCTTCCAGATCTGAAGCCGTTGAGTGTGGAGGTGGACGAGGCCTCCAGCCTGCGACTCCTGGGAGCCGAGAACGAGAACGCCGAGCTGCGGAGGCGGCTGGAGCTGCTGCAGGCCGAGCGAGAGGTCAGGGCACCAGAGGTCACTGCTACTGTAGAGCAAGCAAAGGGAGAGGTCAGAGAGGGAACATAGGAAGGGCTTCCTGGCCCTGCAGTGCGGACGGACAGCGTAGATTTGTAGACTGAGGAAGAGAGAATGTTGTGCTCCCAGAGGCTTTTGTTGTGGAGAGATCAAAGTGGATGATGCTTAGAGCATGTGGGGACATGTTTAAATATTCATCAGAGATGATCAAAATATCTGAAGACTATCTGAAGACTAGGCGGCAAATTACCAAGGTTACGAAGGCTATTGTATAACTCTTCTGGTGATATAGCTTCAATATGCTGTCACAATGTAAAACATACTGTCTACTCTGTGAAGATCTTTTTTCAATCAATAAGAGGTTATTTCCAAGAAATTATCGAAATGCTAGTCAGTTATAGTACATAACTGATGTAGTGTCTACATCCAGACATATTGAGTGAGGAAAGGGATACTTTCCTCTGAATGGAATACTGCTCCCTCACAAACAAAATTGTTATAATTTAGAGCACTATTGTAGTGGGTACTTAACACCTCTGGAGAGAGAGAAGGCGTGGTCACTCAAACCGCAGGTTTCCGTGAGCACTGGCTGAAGTGATTGCCAGTGCGGTCAGAACTGAATGCATTTCATCAAGGCTAGCTGTGGGGAAATGTTTGCTGTAATCCTCGTCTTGTGAAAAGCATGTCTTCACTGTGCCTTTACTGAAAGACGTAGACGTGACCCCAAAGGTTACTGTTTGGACTCCTCACATAATCAACACAGGTTGCAATAGACAGTGGGCAGAGTAATGTGGATGATTGTATAGAGTATTGTCATTGTATTGGTGTGTAGATATCACTGTGTCAACATTTCATATGGACCCTTTCAACAATAAAAACAAAAACAATGCTTGAACGTTCTATTTGGGCCCCAATCTACTTCCTCTGCATTAAGATAACATATGGAATGTTAAAACGGAAGTCTTGTGGGGCCAACTATGATGCTGATAATGGAACTCTCTTGAAAGGGTCTATAAGAAGTCATTTGTTGTTATATTATCAAATGTAAATTGGAATGTTTTACCTCAAAGAAATTGAAGGAGGAAGAATAGAGCAGGTACTCTGGTTACACTGTGTCAGAAAGCATGTTGAGATATTTTAGCTCAGCAGCTTTTTGTGGCTTTTGCATCAAACCATACTGTATATCAAAACCTAAAAATCTGATGTGCGATTAGAAAAGCAAAATATAATATTGTTTGTCATGGCAACACTTTCAATATGCTGTATGAGTGGGGTAAGTTAAATACTCTTCTGGATGCTTTTGTCAGGGATCGCTGATCATTGTCATTGTCAATGCAAAAACGAATAGTATCTTCAGCGTATTGCGTAAGAACCTGATTTATAGTCAACATCACAGTTTCGTCTCCTCAGTTCACCTCAGGCTCTTTATTATGCATCTTTGTCTTACCTTAAACCATTGGCAATTTCATTTTCCCCATGCTCCAGGGCAAAGTTATTACTGCAATTTAAAAAGGTTGTTAAAAACTTAATTTAATAATCGCCTAAATTAATGGTTGACAGCACATTATGAGTTAATAGAATTTGAAAGTATTTATTGCCCTTATTAACAAAAAAATCAGTCCTTTCTTTAGGTCTCCTGTGTCTTCCTTCCCATGTTGATTTCTCTGAAGAGAGCTATAATTCATATCCTGAGGACAAACTCAAATGATATTGTGACAGTTCCTACAAGCCAGCGCCTTAAACTGGTTATGTCTACAAACATATTGCATTTTGGGCTTATCAACGTGATGAGATTATTGCTTTTGAATGCTGTAGGACACTGGCGAGGATATGAGGGAGGAGCTTCAGAGGCAGATGGATCGACTGCGTTGCCTGGAAGAGGAACATCAGAGCACCCTGAGAGAGGTGAGATGGAGCGGGCTGACAAAACAACAACACGAGTTCAAACAAGCGGAAGAAAGACAGAACTATCCCCCAGAGGAGCCTGCCATGTTATTCCCAGCAGTTCACGCAACCAATGTTTTATCTCCCAGTTTCAGAACATGAAGAACGAAAACGCCAGCCTGAAAAAGTCTCTTGAACAACTGAAGACAAAACATGAGCTTATCGATGCCGAAGACGAGAAGGGAGAGTCTCCGAAGAGGGAGAAGAGAGGCACTCCGAGAGGAGAGGGGGAGGGAAAGGATACGAGAAAAGAGGAGAAACTCAGGGTGGATGAAGAGAAAAGAGGGGATGACATAATCAGAGTGAAGAGAGAGGATGGAGAGGGGGAAGAGGTCTTTGACCAGAAAGAAAGGAAGGATGACAAAGGGGTGATGGAAGTCAAAACTAAAGACAGAGGCGAAGCTGAAGGGGAGAAGGAGATGGAAAGAGAAAAAGAGAAAGTGCCCATCTCCCCAAAAGAAACGAGGGAGGAAGAAGAAAACAAGACGGAAGACAAAGCACCCAATCTAGAGAGGACAGATGAAGAGAAGAAAGAAGTGGATCCCGTGCTAAGTATCAACACCAGCCAACTCACTGCCCAGCTCCAGGAGGCCCAGGAAGAGGCTGATCGGCAGGCGGCCATAGCCCAAGACCTGCGCACCAAGCTGGGGGAGCAGAGCAAGAAGGCCTGGGAGGCTGAACAGCGGCTGGTGGTCCTTGAAGCCCAGACTCAGAGGCTGCGGAAGTCGGCAGAGATGCTGACTGACACCAGGAAACAAATGGAGGTAGTATGCCAGTTACGTGTCAATCAAAATAAGAAATTCACAGATAGACTGGGGCTGCTGTGTTAACCAAATAAAGAGCTGACTTGAGTGTTATAGAGGTCTTCTGAACTGAGTCTTAGGGAAGATTGTTCTCTATGTGAAACCTGTCAGAGCGCCTTTTATTGGCAAATTGCTATCCACCAGTCCATCACAGAACCACACAGCATGATATGTCATTACATGTCAGTCAAACAGTTACTGCTGGTTGTGAGAAGAATAGACAGAGTAGGTCGAGCGGGTGGTTTTGCAGCCTTGATGCGGCTCAGCCAACGGCAGACTCTGCTACCGGTTTTCCCCGTTTGACCTCTTGACCTCTGCCACAGGCCCTTCAGAGCGAGTCGCTGCAGATGGAGGAAGAGCTGACACGGCTGCGCAGCCAGGTGGAGGTGCACAAGATGGAGGCGGCAGTGATCGCGCAGCTGGAGGGCGAGCGGGCGGTGCTGGAGAGGGAGAGGGAGGCCCTGAGGGCCACGCTGGAAACGCTCAGGGCTGTGGCGCGCAAGGTGGGACCGGAACACGCCACAGCGCTTCACTTATCACAGCTAATCACTCCGATAATACTTACAAACAGACACTTATCAAAGTTTTATGTTATATTAGTGTAGTAAATTACACTATTACCTAGCTGAATGAAAAGTGATTTTTTGTTTCTGTACCTATTTCTGTGAAGGCCATCTTTGTGAAGCCACTGCTGTGACTATGTATGAATTATTGATATTCTATTTTACAGTGTTTAGTTTGAGGTTCAATTACACTCTGTTTGGTCAGGAAGGTTGTATCAGATGAAATTTTTTTTTATGGCTTAACTGCTTGTGACCTGATCACGAACCTCACAGAGTGACCAGCTGGAGCTGACCAATCAGACGCAGAGGGCGGAGCTGGAGCGGCTGGCCCGCGGCCTGGAGTCGGCGCGGCGTCGCGAGGAGGAGCTGGAGGCCGAGCTGCGCGAGTCCGGCCTGGAGGCCGAGTCGTCGGCGCGCTTGCGCGACCAGGCGCTGCTGGAGGCGTCGCGGCTGGAGGCGGAGAAGGAGACCCTCCAGGGCCAGCTGGACGGCCAGCGGCGCGAGCAGCGGCAGCGGGAGCGCGAGGCCGCTCGGCTCCGCCAGCAGCTGGAGAGCACCACCTCCGCCCTGGAGCACAGCAACCAGCGCGCCTGCAGCCTGGAGGCAGAGCACAGGTCTGGGGCCAGCGCTGCACAGTGGCACACCAGAGACAAATAAACATTCAAATCGAATAAAATAAACAACAGCATAACAAGGGAATAGGTTTTTTAGGACGTGGAATTTTAAATTTGTCTGTTACAGCACTTTTGGGGGATTAGAACTGTATTTTTTCAACTTTCATTGATTGCGCTGTTGGTTGGTCCACGGGAGGCGTGAATCGTTTGTCTTTTTAATGGTGGCGCAACCAATTTTGAAAATAGCCCAGTTTGCAGTCCTACACATTGTAATGCTATTTAACAGGGCCTTTGTTTCTTTAGACCTTGACAGGAGGCCATTTGTAAGTCATGTCCTGACTCCCCATCTGTCTCTCACACTCTTTCTTTCCCTCCCTCTTTCTCTCTATTCCTCTGTAAAGGCGGGCTTGCCAGGAGATTTCACATCTAAAAGAGCTCAGTTCCAAACTGCAGGATCTTGAGCGGGAAATTCAGAGCCTTACAGTGCAGAACACAGAGGGGAGAACCCAAATCGGCACCCTCACTCAGGTCCGTGGTATAAAGAGCTCAAGCAGGGTTGTGTGCTGTGTGTTGTTTTGTAAGCTGCCGAGAAAAATGTCCTTGTATTTCCCAACACAGGAGCTGGCCAATGAGAAGATTCGCTCTCAGGAGCTGACCAATCAGGCGGTGGAGCTGACTAATCAGGTGGTGGAGCTAACCAATCAGGTGGCAGAGTTAACCAGTCAGGTAGCAGAGCTGACCAATCGGGCTGCTGAGATGACCAATCAGGCGGTGGAGCTGACCCAGAAGCTGGAGCAGTCGGAGGCCGATCTCAAACTGGCCATCGCCTCAGCCCAGAAACAGCCCGAGCAGCAGCAGCCTGTGGTGGAACCAGAGCCAAGTGCCAAGGTGACGCAAGCCACCGAACCAGACGCCCAGACCTCGCCACCCGCGGCGGCCCAGCATGTCTCACTGCAGAGCGGGCAGCCCAGTTTGGAGGTCCCTGCGGTGGGCCCTCAGATCTCCAGAGAGGCTGAGCTGACCGGGGGCAGACTGTCCAGAGACCACAGCCCGTCCAGCGCCGAGCACAACGAGAGGCTGATCGATGTGGAGAGAGAGGTGTGCTTGTGCATACATGTTAACTCTAAACATCAGCTGCTACATCAAAGTGCACACTTTCGTCATGAAACGTCAGTAGTTATAACGACAGCAACAATGACTTTGGTGTACAGCTAAAGAAAGCACCAAAAGGAAACTCACTTTTTCCCTCTTTTGTGCCATTAATAGAATGACATCCCAATATGTAGTCCTTTCTGACCTTCAGTCTCTAACCCTTCCCAGAATGCCTCTCTTCAGAAGGAGCGGGAGGCCCTGCAGGCCCAGCTGTCCCAGTGTCAGGTGACCTGCACTGGGTTAAGGGAGCAGCTGGACACCTTGCAGCGCCACTCCATCTCCCTGCAGGAGAACTGTGCCAACCTACAGGCCCTCAACACCAAACTGCAGGTGTGAAGCTTTATACAGAGTTCCAACACCATATGACATTCCTTATACACTCAGAACAGTTACTGAAGGCACTTATGGCAAACTAGCAGTGCAGGCATTTAAATTCAAAACTGTACATCTGACTGCAGATGCAGAAGATTTCAGCAAAACCATGTTGTAGGCCTTTAATAGACAGTATGTAGCAATTTGCCAACTGTATTGTTAGGCATATTTTAGAGGCAACTAGAACTGGTATCATCTTAATCATTTCTTGCTATACCTATGTGAAGAGGGCAGCCAATTAGCTGTCTAGAATATGTGCTATGCAGTTTCTTGTGGTTTGTTAAAAAAAAGCTCACTATATAGCCAAAAGGCATGAGTTAGCACTTTACCAAAACCTGTTTGTAGTGCTTGTAAAGTTTTTGCGGTTCTTTTCTGTCGTTAGATAGTGCTAGTTTTCACCCAACAGCCTTTGATGCTGCTTGAAATACGAAGATGCAGTAACTAAAACTGATGGTCATCTGTGGTTGACCCTGTTGTTTGAACTGTTTAGGTGGAACAGGCGACGCTGAGTACCCAGCATGCCTCAGTGATGGCCCGCTACAGCGAGACTGAGGCCCGCTGCGCCGCCCTGGAGGTGGAGTCCAAGGTGTGGGTGAAGGAGAAGGCGGAGTGCATGCTGCAGTTGGAGTCTCTGAGGCGGGACCACGAGAGATTGACAGCTCTGCAGCAGCGTCAGGAGGTGGAGCTGGAGGAGCTCCTGGCCAAGCACAGGCAATTAAAAAGCAGCAGCCGCACCCAGGAGGCCCAGTTCAAAGAACTGGAAGCAAGGTAAGGACAAACTTGTCGGGAGCCATATCTGATGCGCTCAGAGACTCATGAAAATGTGCATAATGCCCCTGATTACTCTTTTTTAAGCAGGCGGCGAGCATCTGTTTTTTCCCTGTTTGACAACTAGCTTGTATGATTAGCAGTATACATGCATAGCCTGTTCCCATCTGGATAATCACATCCTGTTAAAAGCTGGTCTCCGGAAGCAGGAGAAGGGGCGCTAACGTGATGAGACACCTGCGTGCTTTTATTCCCCAGATATCAGAAGCTGCTGGAGCGCAAGAGCCAGCTGGAGCGCGGAGAGGAGGCCGTCCAGGCGGAGCGGGAGAGGATGGAGAGGAGCACCCAGGAGCAGATGGAGAGAGAGAGGGAGCTGGAGAGACTCCGAGCGGACATTGACAGGTCAGAAGAGACACTCAGCCACGAGTCGGCTGGGACCGAGAGTGGCACTGCCACATCACAGCAGAGGATGAACAGGGGCGAAAAAACATATTGTCAATCCCATTATCTGCCTCATCCTCCTCTTCCCATTATCCGCTTCATCACATCTTTATGCTCCTCTTCTTTCTCTTCCCTCACCTGAATCAAAGCATCTATCCATCCATCCATCCATCCATCCATGTCAATCCCATGATCATCTTTCCATCCCGCCTGTATCCACTCCTACTTTCCCTCCCTTCATCTAGCCTGCCAATCAAGCGTTTAATCTCTCACATGTGTGCATCCCTCCATTAATCTCTATCCATCCATCCATCCATCCATCCATTCACTCCTTCCCGCCGTCCCTGTCCTTTGTCAGGTTCCAGGCCCTGCAGAGGGAGTGGGTTCAGGTGCAGTCGGAGCTGCTGGCCCAGGGCTCGGTTGTGCGGGCAGAGCTGAACTCGGCCCAGTTGGAGCGCACCCGCCTGGAAGGGGAGCTCAGCACACTGAAGGAGCAGAACCAGAACCTGGACCTCAACTACGCCCGCCTGCAGAGCCAGTACCAGGTCTGTAGGCGTGTGTGTGTGTGTGTGTGTGTGTGTGTGTGTGTGTGTGTGTGTGTGTGTGTGTGTGTGTGTGTGTGTGTGTGTGAGAGAGAGACTGTTTGTGTGTGTAGAGAGAGATAGATAGGGAGGCAGGAGGTGAGGGGTTCTCATCAGCATTCTGAGAACATTTCAGTCACACACACACACACACACACACACACACTCATGCACACACTTGCCAAATGGGCTCCTTTTCATAAGAGATTCCCTATCAGCTGTTGCCTAGTGACCGCAGGGTGGCTTTGGGTGCATGGAAACAAACACGAAATGCAAAGCAACTGTCTCCTGGAGGAGAGCTGGCTCGCCCGCCGCAGAAATCAAAGGGCATTTTCACAGAAGATTCTTCATTAAACATCAGTTCGTGTGAAAATAATAGGCTCAGTCTGAACTTAATAAACCCTCTGTTGAAGTTAGAAATGGCATATTAGGAGAGGAAAAGATGAAGCGTGTGGAATATTGATTGCCTTGCTCCTTTGTGACTGTGTGGTCAGGTGCTTTGCAATTCCAATTAAGTGTACCCCTCTGGTGATTAACGTTTTGGAAACGTTTTGGTGCATTTCAATGAAAAATGACATCATCTTGATAGCTCATGTGCATGTGCAGTCTCCCAAACCCCCATTAAGAGCAACACATAGTCAGAGATCAATTAAGTGGTCTCTGATAAATACACTTCATTTTTAGTAGTCAGGTGAGCGTGTGTGTGAGAGAGAGAGTGTGTGCATGTGTGTGCATGTGGTATCTGTTTCTTATGAACCCTTCTTTCGTGTGTGTGTGTGTGTTTGATGCAGCTTCTAACGCAGCTGAAAGGGAACATGGAGGAAGAGAACCGGCACTTGGTGGACCAGAACCAGAGTCTGTCTCGGGAGAACAGGACTCTAATGGAGCGGAGCCTCGAGAACCGAGAGGAGCACCACACGCAACAGAGAGAGTACCAGTACGTGGTGTCAGAGCGCACACACACACACACATACAGTATATATATAGATATCACACACACACACGCACATACAGTATATATATATATATATGTATATATATACTATATATATATAGTATATATATACATATCACACACACACATACAATATATATATATATATATATATATATATATATATATATATATATATATATATATTTATAGATATAGATATCACACACACACACACACACACAGACGAACACATAGACAGCCAGCAGAGAGAGTACCTGTACGAGATCTTAGAACACACACACATACACAGACTCACACTGATGAACAAATAGACAGCCAGTAGAGAGAGTGCTTTTATTTCAAGTGTTTATGTTTGAATAGAGACATACAGATAGAGAGATTGTACCTACATGTGACCTACTGTTGACCCTGTGGGTGTACAGAAACACATGATAATATCCATTTTACAGCTGTATACTATATAGTTGTACGTACACTATATTCTATATACACACACACACACACACACAACTCACATGCACACATTCGAAACACAGAGAACACTTACATGCAGACTGCATACATATTCCCTTAAGAGAAAAAAAGGCTATTTTAGTCACACACGCATTCACACACTCTGCACACCCTACCAGCACAACTTCTCCCAACCATTATCCCAGCATGATGCTCACTGGCGCTGCCTCCTCTCTGGCATGTCTAGAGACAAGCTGAACGAGCTACGCCGTGAGAAACAGAAGCTGGTGGAGAAGATCATGGACCAGTACCGGGTCCTGGAGCCTGCTATGCCCACCCCCACCAAGGCCAAGTCAGTGAAGCTTACATCAGCCCTGTCTTCCACCCCCTCACCCCTCCCGCTCCACCCACACCTCACCCCTCCCGCTCCACCCCTACCTCACCCCCATCCTTTGCCGGACGCCTTTCCCTCTCTTGGTTCTTGCCTCCCTGTCCTCTTGTGTTTGCATCTGTTTGCTGTAATCGGCTCGCTGTCTTAAATCTCATCAGCTAGAACTGTGAGTACTCCAAGGACTGATGTGCAGGTGGTCAATCTCAAAATGACATAATCTTGTTTAATATTGAAAAGAGGAAAAATCAGCACTTTGTCCTACTTCAAAGATCAATGTCTTCATGGTCCTCTGCCACTTGCTAAAAGGCAATAAACAATGGCCAGTGTGTTATAAATGTCATCCTTTCCCAAGGCTCAACCTCCCCTATTATCTTTCACCTTTTCCTTCATATTGTCACATCGGTTTTTTTTTCTTCTCAAAAATCTCTTGTCCTTTTAGCCCTCTGTTTTTGTCACTCGTCTTCATTCTCTCGTTCTCTGTGACCTTTTTTTCCCCATCTCCTCTCACTCTCTTACTCTGTCCATCTTCACCTTTACCCTCCTCTCTCTTTGTGTCGTCCATTCCTTTACTCTGACACTCATTCTTTTCCCCATTCTCGCTCCCTCTTCCTCCTCTTCCTCTCTCTCCTCCCCACGCCCTGCAGGAAGAGTAACTGGATAGCCGACCGGATGAAGAAGCTGATAAAGCCACGTGTCGGCAGAGAGGGCCGCGCTCAGTTTATCGCTTGCGGGAGCGTGGAGAACCTCGCCGACGCGGGCGACATCATACACCACTCACCGTCACCTCCGCTGCAAGGTAGTGCTATCTCTCGTCACTTATCTCTCTCTCTCTTCACCTATCTTGCTCTCTCTTACACACACACACTTTTCCATCACTTTTTCTATCTCCTATTCAGAGATACACACACACACACACACACACACACACACCCATTATCACCCATTGCTGTCTTTACCACCCCCTGTAGACTTTTCCATTGTGGTGAAAGATGAGGGAAATAACCACATTATTGTTTGTTTTTTCAACTCACACATGTACACAAACACTCACACTGATAGAGAAAGAGAAAACATATCTTGAAGAGGTCATCGACAGTGTGTGTATGTGGAAATGCGCTGTGTCATGGTGACCTTTTCTATTGTATTTATTGATGGACTTCAGCGTTATATTTTATATTTATCATGAAAATGCATTTTATTACTATATGGTGTATTTTAAGTATGGAAGGACTTAACATACACTACATACAGTATATGGCTAGATTACATTTAGTCTGGCCCTGTATGTTGCTATGTTAAGAATTTCAATATTCTTAAACAAGAATTTGGAATGTTTGTCACCATTTCCAGGAACTGTTTGTCCTTCTTCCCCTTCTTCTAAGAAATAATTTTGCTGGTTTTTATGTTTGTGCTGTTGTGTACAGGTGTTTTTTTTCAACCATTTCCTTCTAAATGTCATGGGGACTTCTGCATTTTGCCCTGTTTTCAGCTGAGCCTTTCAATAATTAAGGGGAATATTCTTGTCTTCATAAATATATCTGTAACACAAATGTATAGATTTTTTGACCAAGTCACCTCTCCCACCTCAGACCTTCGCAGTGCTCCGGGCTCCCCCACCCCCCTGCGCAGAGTCGCATCAGCAGAGTCGGACGAGCCCCCGAAACCGGGTCAGCGCTCGGGCCGCCGCAAGCTGGGCTCGCGTCACGGCTGGGCCCTGGGCAGGGGGGGCCGCGGAGGGAGCGTCTCGCAGTCCTTCAGCCCCGGGGACCAGCGTGCCCACCCCCGCGACCACTGGCGCACCTCGAAGGCCCTGTGGGAGGCGGAGAGCAGCCCCAGCCAGGACAGCCTGAGTGAGGAGGGCAAGGGTGAGCAACACAGCCAGGACAGCCTGAGTGAGGAGAGCAACACAGGCAGGCAGGGAGGGAGGGGGATGGGGGCACCAGGTCTAGGACACACCAGGCAGGCACTGGATGAAGCTGCTTGGGCATAATAATAGACTCATAAGCATAATAGGGGATTCACACCATCCAGCCATAACAGCCCATTATGTTAAAATTTGTTTCGACATGCCTGAGTTGAATTCTCCCTGAAGTGTAGGAAGTGAAACTGAATTTCATATACAATCCAAAGCATGATCTTTATGCTGATGATGGTGGTACATCTGGCACTAAGAGATTGTGCTTGTACATAATGTTTAATTTAAAGCCCATTTGGGTGTATTTAAAACATTTATAATTCCTAACATTTTAAGTAGATGTGGCTATTTACTCGTACTATGTGTGTGTGTGTGTGTCTTAGCTGAAAGTGAGGACAGTCTCAGTAGAGACCTTACACCAGACCGGCAGCGCCTGTCTTCAGGAGCGGAAGGTGGGAGAAACAAAACATAACTGTTGTTTTATGGATTATGGCTTATGCAGTGCTTAAATGAAAAACAAATCTGTTTTGAATGAAAATCACTCTGTTTTGGGTGATTCAAATCTCTAAACTTGGCCTTGGTGTGGTAATACTCTTGTGCTACTCTTTATGTACATAAATGGAGAAATTTATAACCTGAGTTCTGAGGAGATCTCCCATAACAAGCTGCTTTTGCTCCTGTCTTTTACAGATGGCCCTTCAAGCAATGAGAGATCCACGGACTAGAGTGGATGTGCAGGCAGTAAACCACCACTGACCTACACACCCTTTGTGTCAGTTTAAATCAGAGCTACTGTATGTGCTTTATTGAAATGCGTTCTGGAGGGTGGAGGATTAACATGAATGACTTGAATATATTTTTTATACTACCGGTACTTGCCTTACATTCAGTATATACATCAATAAACACATTTTTGTACTGCGGCCCCAAAACAATGACGTGTATGTTTTGAAAGCAATACACTGGCTTGATTTGATTGAGTGTCATGGTTGCTAAGATAGTTGCTAGGCTCCTTATTTCTGGGCTGTACTTACTACATGTGACCATTGTGGGGCAGTGTGACAATAGGCTGTTCCATCAAACTACTTAGAGAATGGCCGTGTCTTTGCAGAAAGGGTGTCCACTCTGTATTTATGTTGAGCAGCACCGCTGAAGGGGGCTTTGGGCCTGGACTCTGAGAACTGGAATGACGTTTTTTGGCCTTGACTGTGGTAATCTCATGAAGAGTGGAGCCGCTAAAACATTTGGGGAGAGGAGCTTTGACAAGCCTCCCTCAGGTGAATCGTAACTCAGACGCGACAAATGGGAGCACTAATACATCTAATGAATTACACTGCCGTCATGGTGTGTCCTCAATCAAAACACGTCAGTCGGCTAAACCATTTGTTTATGAAAGTGTGATATACGGAGGGTAAACCATCAGGACATGTCAATCATTGGACAGGCACAGTGACAAAAAAAACCCTGATATTTTGCACTGAACACTGAAAACTTTCAATTCCTCTAAATCTTTAATACAAAGCATGAAGTCCACTAAAAGTACACTCAATAATGTATCGGATTGTTCCCTTTGCGCGCATAGTGTCTGTTCAGTAGGCCAATAATGTTAGCTTATAAAACCAATGGAACATGGAAAAGATCCCCTATTCCCTTGCCCTCTCTATCCCCTCTCCTGTAGCGTTTCTGAATTATTAAGAGCTGTGCGGCTCTCTAATGCTGGTGGAGTGAGGCTCCGCAGGAAGAGCAAAAATATTCCTGTCCTCCTCAACCGTTTCTTACAGCTGTGGTAAACTGCTGCCATGACCTGTAGCAAGGACCAAGTCATGGCAGCAGTACAATGGTATTATTCTGTCATTATGACCGCCGCGCAGCGAAGCGATTCCCGGGACACTGAAAGACCGGGGTAGACGAAACTTGGTGGGCATGTAACCCCATATGGATAGCATGGAACCATCGTTTTTCGTTTTGATCTGTAGCCCCCCCGCTGGACTGCACCCCCCGAAAGGAGGGTAGGGCAGACACAGTTTTCTGTGAATATCGTAAGGTTGAACCGTAAGGTTTAGGAGGACCATTTTTTTTTTTGTATGTTGATCTCAAGGGGCCATGTCAACCCATTCCATAACCACTCATTTCATGTATAGCGCCACCTAGTTAAACACAAAAAAGTAAAAATGAGGTGTTGTAATCGCAGGTATCTGTGACCTAACATAGTCAAAACTGCACGAAATTGTAAGTGTAGGATCATTATGACACCCTCTGAATGCACGCCAAGTTTCGTGGAATTCCGTTCATGGGGGGCCACACAATAAATTAATTTATGTTACTATACACCAACTGGCCTGTAAGTGGCCGGAGACAGTTTTCTGTGAATATCTCGAGAACCGTAGGGCCTAGGAGGTCCACCTTTTTTTGTATGTTGGTCTTAAGGTGGCATGTCAACCCATCCCATTACCACTTATTTCATGTATAGCGCCACCTAGTTAAAAATTAAAAAGCAAAAATTAGGTTTTTTCATCACAATATCTCTGGCTGACATGGTCAAAACTGCACGAAATTGAAAGTGTAGGATCATTATGACACCCTCCGAATGCATGCCAAGTTTTGTGAACTTTCGTTCATGGGGGCCTTACAATAAAATAATTTATGTGTACATTTAGTGACCGTACACCAACAAGGATTCGGGACACTGAAAGACGGGGTACCGCGAAACTTGGTGGTCATGTAACCCCACATGGATATCATGGAACCATCGTTTTTCGTTTTGATCTGTAGCCCCAGCTGTACTGGACCCCGAAAGGAGGGTAGGGCAGACACAGTTTTCTGTGAATATCTTGAGAACCCGGAGGGCCTAGGATGACCATTTTTTTCCGTATGTTTGCCTCCAGGGGTCATGTTAACCCATTCCATGTGCACACATGTGCATAAACAGATACACGCACACACATACATTCACGGTAATCATAATTGATGACACATACTCACACAGTAGACATATATGCGCATGCATGCACATGCACAAACACACATGAGCAAACACACAAATGCGCACACACACACACACCCACACACATAAACATAACGCAGGTACTGCATACACATGCACACAATTCAGAATTTCTCAAATTATGAACAGGCAAGATGGGGGTGGGGTTGTATAAAATGAATTTACATGTGAAATCTATTAACTAATCATGTTTTGGTACTTGTTGTCTAGCAGATACCAGTGAGAATTGAGTGTGGATAATGCAATTTAGTGGAGACAGTTAGAATCATATAGGCCTTTCAGCGTGATTTATTTTTGTGGAAAAAATGTGCTGGACTGGGCACCGGTCATATTTTGTACCGCTCTGCGGTACGTCTAGTTGAAAGAAATGCTGAGCTATTGAACGTTGCAGCTGAGCAGATGTACAGTACGGTAGCCTTGTCCAAACATAGCATCTTGGATTGGAGATGATCTGTGATGGCAATTATTTAAGTGTGGCCTTGGACGACAGTGGCTGATATACAAGGTCCTCGACAAAATCACCATTTGTGAATTGTGATGGATGTTGATCGCACTCTCCCTTGTCCCCTGTGACAGCATGTGACCTCTTGACCTTTCACATAAGTACATTGTGAATGTTGTTAGGGGCATGAGCTGTAAAGGGGTGACTGCAAATATTTCCTACAAGGACCCACTCTCATTCATCCTCTCGTTCTCTCTCCCTCCCTCCCTCCCTCTCCCTGCTTTTTCCACCCCCTCCCTCCTTCGACCCCCTCCATCCCTCGCTCTCCCCCTCCCTCTCCTCCCTAGTGTATTAAAGGCTTTGACGCTCTCAGTAAAAAGCTGATTTATTTTGTGGAGATATCGATCGGTCCCTGCATTAAAGATTATAATTCATTACCCCGGCCCTTTTAATACATTAAACACTCAAAATAAAAATAAAATAAAACAAAATCGAGGTGGGTGCGAGTGGAAAACACTCAGGGGCGTTCGCTCACGCAAGCACTCACACACACACACACACACACACGCAAACACACACCTTCCCTGTTCATCTCAATCACTTCTAGACTCACAAACACAAACACTCACATACAAACACACCCTTCAGCAATATAGCCACACATAAATATTCAGCAATACTCCGCAGCATAAAGCCAGACACCCAACTAGACTGACATGAAAATAGAAGGCACACACACATAAACACACTATACTGTAACTCAATGACAAAACATGCAGACATACACACACAGAACATCTGTAAATCATACCTGTGGCCTGACCATGACGGCATACATTTAGTGACTTATACAGGGACATTAAAGGGGCCGTTGTTGGAGAGGGTCTCTATTAATTCTTTTTTTTTTTTGTTTCTTGGGGTGGGAAGGAGAGGATTCTTGTTTTGTAATTTGCACGCTAGTGAGGTCTATATCAAGAAATTAATGAATGGCCTCAGGGAAATGGTAATGACTCACAGCAAACTTACTGTGAGTAAGAGCAACCCTCCAAAACCACACACGATTCTTGCCTGACCTTCTTTACGAACCAGAGGCATTTTATTTTCAGCCGCTTAGCAAAGTAAACCTCCGCACACATGTACAGAAAAATCCTGGATTGAACCGACCATATGGAGACCGACTTGTATAATTGCTAAGTGCAAACTTTGATGCTGATACGCTGATTATTCAAGTGCAATGGGGAGGGATTAAGTGAAGTGGGTTTTTGCCAGTGTTGCAACACCCCAGTAGGTCATTGGTGAGTTTTATTTGGCTTCTGTGATGCAGGTGTGTTGGCCAATCATGTCATTTCAGCACAGCAACCCTCAGTGTCATCTGTTCCGTTCCACTTCATAATTACACAGAATTGTCTCATCTTTCCACGCTGCTTTTTGCACTCCCCTCTTTGTGCATCCTACTCATGAGCTCACCCCCCACCCTCTCATCCCCGCCACCCCATCCCATCCCCCCGCCCAGGTTTATGCACCCCTCCTTCTGCATGGGGTTTCCGAGCCCTGACAGGCTTTCAGGTTGTAAATCACCCAATTGATCCAATGGGGCAGCAGAGTGTCCTGGGTTCTGCTAAGCAGCCATTTTCATTTCACAAGCAGTTTACCACCATCTCCTCACTCCCTCTCTCCCCAGCATCCATAAACATCAGGTTTGCCCTCCTCGACCCAACACACACACACTCTGTAGTTTTGACCCCTCACTCTTGTCCGGAACACTCAATCTCGTCCACTCTCCCTGCCACTTCGGTAATCTGTTAGAAAGGCCATCTTTTTATCTGATCGCACGGAGGACTCGCAGCCAACGCAGCTGGTGACACACAAGGAGACGCAACTGGCTAACACAGAGAAAGTAGACAGATGCTCCGGGTTGACACTCGGCGGGACATACTGATACCTCCGAAATAGAAAGGCATTCATAAAGAGCGAGAAAATGTGTGTGTGTGTGTGAGAAAGAAAGACAGAGAGAAGGAGAAAAAGAGAAGAGAGAAGGAGTGAGAGGGTGAGAAAAGACAAAAAAACACTTCCCCTGGATGATTTCGAGACGAGGTGAAGAGGAGAGAAAGCGTGTGAGGGAGCCAGTCGAGAGAGAAAGTGAGGGTGATAAAAACAAGTGCGGCTAATCTGTCTCAATAGGAGAGTTAGGGCCTTTTAGGAGACACATCTCTGTAATCTTCACTCGAGAGTTACCAAATCAGGGAGGATAAATGATGCGTGTTTGTGATGCAAATAGTGGGAATTGAATTAAACTGAGAGGACTGGTGGAGCTTGAGAGGAGAGTGGGGGATTCAGAGAGGAGAGGCGGTGAAGAGAGACCGAGAGAGAGAGGGGTACTAGAGAAGAAGAGAGGGCAGCAGTTAGGCGGAGGAATAAATGAAGGGAGAAGAGGAGAGAAAGAGTGCTGATGGGATGGGGATGAAGAGTGCCTGTGGGATAATTACTGCGCCAGCCCCACTGTCCTTTTCATTCTAGCTTCACATACTTCACTCTCTCCCTCCCTCCCTCTTGTCTGCGTTATGCATGTACATCTCTCATACCTCCATGTTAAATCCCTCTCAAATGGGCCCAACTGCCCCCCACCCTACCCCACCACTTTCTTCTATTACCCCCACACCCTTCTCAATCTCTTGCCTTGTACAATTGCAGCACGTCGGTCTTCCCTCTCTTTCTTTCTCTCCTCTCTTCCTCCTGTTCTCCCACTCCTCTCTGCTCTGTCTCTCCCTCCTCATTATTTGTAGAGGTTCCTGTGATGGCAGTATCTGGGCTGTCCGCCGCTTATTAAAAAATGAAAATGACTTCAAATGAGTTCATCAAGAGCTCCCTCTCTTCTCTCTTCTCCCATCAGGAGAGAACAGGGAGGAAAGACTAACAGACTTACTGGAGATTTCTCTGCATATGAGAGTGTGTGTGTGTGTGTGTGATTGTGTGTGCTATTCCTTCAGACAGAAATAAAAACCGACCCAAGAATAAAGACAGTAATAACTTAATTTGAAACAACATCCAGTATGGTCTCGAAACAGTTTATCTTCGGCGGTGTTGTAAGCGGCTCACTTAAGGACCAGAGCCCCTTTACCCCCATAGTGCAATTAGTACAGTAAGAAAAGAGCAGAGCAGAGCCATTACGTTTCCAAAAGAATTGACTTTAATGAGACTCCTTCATCAAGCCCGCAGACATACAGTGAAATAGCAGAGAGGGAAAAGTTATTTAATTGTAGGCTTGTGAGTGTTGAGATCATGGACAGAGGCTAAGCTATGTCTCCATTTCCTCCGGTCTAATAGGTTCAATAACTTACATGTGCCCATAAGGCATCCCCTCTCTACATGTTGCCAAGTGTTTATTTAGCTGAAGTAGACACATATGAGAGAATACAAATTACATCTTTGGCTATTAATATTACAAACATCACTTCAAATCCACTCAAATACATCACCCCTCTTAAAGGATATGATAGATTATTAATCTCATGAATTAAACAAACTGTGCACTTACACAGGGTGGTCAGTAGAAAACAGATATACAGTAATTTCCTGTGTATTAGCTGCAGGACAGTGTTTTATGCAAGTTAAAAAAACAAAATCATATTAATACCATATTAACTGCCCCCGTGCATTAACCCAATGGCTGAAGAAATTTTGCAAAATCAATGTATAAACCTCAGCTAATAGGGAAATTACGGTAATGGAAATGTCAGTGATGACTCCTTGTAGTGCGAACCACATCAGGTAACACTTGTTAAAAGCGTGTGAAAGTCAACATAAAGATTCCACCTATTTTAATGGTTCATACCCACTTCATTAACACCAACGTTGAGGTGACAATCGCAAGTTGCATTAATACTGTGAGGGCTATACTAACATTCCTACCTAACATCCAGGCACAATGTTCATCTTAACATTGTATAAACTAAATCAATGGGTCTTCACTTTGCCAATTTTCCTTTAAAACCGCAGCCTGTGCTACACTCGACACTGTGAGCGTAATTCCTGTTATTGACCCTATGTAGTATTTTGCGAGCACATCTTGTTTAGGAAGGTGTCGGGCGGTGTTGTGCCCCAGCCAAGCCCCTCCATCTCTAAGCATTTCCCAGCAGTACCACAGTAATTACACATGTTCGTCAGATTTTTCTACAGAGGGAGAAGAAAACAACATTTTAAAAAAGCGAGCAGAGATGGGGTGATGGGGGTGGGGGGTGGGTGACGAGGAGCAGGAGGAGGTCAGGCAAAACCATGATGGGTGGCGTAGCGTATCCACGGCAACGGTGACAGGCAATCATAGCTTGCTTTTCACAGAAGATCCTGCCGAGAGAAGATGAACAGGGATTTTAAAGCGTGCAGATTAAACTCTTTTCATCTAATTATCATCCCTGTCAGTACCATTATCGTTACGACCATCAGCTCAGGTGAGAAGCGCAGGTGCCCCACCCTCCCTAGACATTCCCCCCCTTGAGAATCAGGATTACTACGCCGTCTGAGGACTGTTTAATGGACATGTCTATTACTCCAGCAAAAATTATAAAAATGACTGTGCTATTATGACAATTATTAGTCTACATTTACTGCTAAGATTAGTCTGTCATTCGCAGGTGCACAAATCAGTTTTTCAGTGTAATTAGACAGAAAGTGTATTGCAGCGCTAATATACTGACACAGGGGGTAGTTTGTTAGACGGAGAGGAAGGGAGATAAGAGATGGTTATGGACAGCCGACGTGCTGTCGTTCTAACACAGGTTAGCTACAGCCAGCTACGAGCACTACGCTTTTCAAACACACAAGGACAAACAACACAAAGCACTAGCGCACGCCATGCCTTTTACCTGTCCACCAGGGGGGCTCTCTGATTGGCCAGCAGACTCAGCTGATAAGGGGAGGGATGGACATGAGGGGTTTTGGGGGGAAAACAAGCAAAGATTGTCCAAAAGAATCCAGCACATGTAGTGATGTGATATGCATGGTTTTATATGACATTACTCAGCGTGACGGCTATTCTGGAAAAGGCCATTCAGGAAATAAAAATGACTTCCGCGGGTGATTTGTTATTAGAAATGGCTGTAAATGATGCTACAGGTTGTGCATTACGTTGATGCTGACTGTGACAGATGTTGGCAACAATGACAGCAAGACAAAACCAAAAAGAGCCTAAGATAATTACAGTGTATCTCTATGGAGCCCTGTTTGTCTTGGTGGTAAGATGGTTGTGCATTGGACATACATTAAAAGAAGTGCCCTACTCTCTGTGACCCTAACAGGCATCAGGTACTCCGACATGCGGTGAGAAAACCTCTCGTGAGTCACCCCATATTGTTTCGCAAGTACCTCTCTGAATAAATAAACAAGGGTGCAACACTGTGCTTTGCAGCTGCTAAATCCTTAACCGGCCAGACATAACTTGGCTGTCAGTGAATGCTTTGTGAGATTCTCCCGGGGGCTACAGTATGAGTTTGCAGATATTGCTAAGTGTGTGAGTGGCTCGCTCTGGTGATACTCACCCTGAGGGAAATACAGAGGGAGATTGCGCTGGTAGAGATCCTCATCTGTCTTCAGAAAGACGCAGAAGATGACCCGGTCCAGCTTTGAATGCAAACAACAACATTGAGATGATGACTCACAAACTGTCCAGATTTGTCCATTTGAGCACAATCATTTAGATACAATAGATGCAAGACTGAGGAGCAATGAAATTCATTTTCTACAAGGGTCACACTTTTATGTCATTGCTGTCATTTCCTGTGTTTCTGGCGTATAATGGTTAAATAACCATCTTCTGAAATATCCTACTACCAACACAGTTAAGCATCCTCCACTTAAGCTCACCCCACCCCAATTACACTCCATTGTGTCTGTACCAAATGTTCTAGAAAGGCAGTGTTGCAGATCATACAAAGAGCTGCTATAGCTTGTTGGATACTGTTTTTTTATACTACACTGTAGCTGCATTGAGGGTCCATTCAGGTCACTTAATATAAAGCAATGATGGAAGAGGTAATGAGTGGTATTCACTAATGATTTGCGACGCTGCTTGAGGTCAAGGCATAGACTGCACTAAAGGCATTACCAGTAAACAGCAGCGGCTGCCTGCTCACCTTCGCTGAAAACAACGGCCTTGTATATTTTGGATGCGTTTTACATCCTTCACCTGACTGGCGTGTCACACTCCCTCAAAACTCGCCAGTCTCCACCAAGTCCATTCCAAACCCCGACTGCGGGCATGAAGGAGCAAAACTGGCACGACTTGAATTGACAACGTGTGACAGAGCCTGTTGCCAAGTTTAGAATTTTCAATTTGTTTGTTTGTCTCTTTGCTGTCTGGACGTGCCCGTGCTGATTCCCCATCAAACGGCTCTCTCCCCCTCTCCTCTCCTCCACCCCCCTCCCCTGCTGCAACTATCCCCCTTTTCCTTGTCTCTGCCTCTCACTACCCCACCAACCCCCCCTCCACCCAACTCCACCCTTCCTCGTCTCCTTCAAGGGGCCTGTGGGGTGCGGATGGGGTGCGGATGGGAGGGGATTAGGCCTGGCTGGTGGAGGAGAGAAGCTAGGGGTTTAATTAGGATGCCTTAATGAGGCTGTCTTTGTCACACCACACATCAGTGGCGCTCAGGAGGCGCGAACAGCTCAGCGAAAAAAGCCACTGATGAGTAGAGGACGGGTGGAGGAGAGAGAGAGAGGGAGGAGAGAGAGAGAGAAGAGAGTGGTGAGGAGGGAGGAGTGTTGTTGAAGGAAGAAAGAGAGGGAAAAAAACAAGTGATGAGAGAAAAAGGAATGGGAATGGTGTTGGAGAAGGGCTGTGGGGGACAAGTGAGAAAGGTGGAGAGACAGGTGGAGAGAGAGAGAGAGAGTGAAAGATGGAGAGAGAGAGAGAGAGAGAGAGTGAAAGATGGAGAGAGGGAGAGAGAGAGAGTGAAAGATGGAGAGAGGGAAAGAGAGGAATCAGACCAAGTATGTGGAAGGAGTTTAGTTTTTCTGGTCACTGGTATTCTTTCCATTCCCATCTAAGGGATTAGTGTGTGTGTGTGTGTGTGTGTGTGTGTGTGTGTGCACGTGTGTGTGTGTGTGCGTGTGCACGTGTGTGTGTGTGTGCGTGCACATGCGTTCTTCTCCTTGTACATGTGTGTTTGTGTAGTTCTACTACTATGACAGCAGCTCAGTTATGATCCAATTATATAGCTAAGCTCCGCGTGTTTACAGTAGGCCTATATGGGCATATGAAAAGTACAGTAAAACTGTGTGTGTGTGTGTGTGTGTGTGTGTGTGTGTGTGTGTGTGTGTGTGTGTGTGTGTGTGTGTGTGTGTGTGTGTGTGTGTATGCTGTGCGTGTGTGTGCGTGTGTGTGTGTGTGTGTGTGTGTGTGTGTGTATGCTGTGTGTGTGTGTGTGTGTGTGTGTGTGTGTGTGTGTGTGTGTGTGTGTGTGTGTGTGTGTGCTGTGAGTACACTGTGCTGTTTGAAAAACACAGTCCCACAGTGATTACTCTCTTCCCTTGTGTTCATGGGAAAACCATGCCAGCAGCAGCAGTGACAAAACACACACCTAGAGGGAACAGAGGGATGAGAGAAAGAGAGAAAAAATATTATGAAACTCACTCACTCTCTCTCTCTCTCTCACACACACACACAAACACACACAGAGAGTGAGAGAGGGGGGTAAGAGTGAGAGAGAGGAAGAAGGGAGGGAGGGAAGGAAGAAAAGAGTGAGCGAAAGAAAGAGAGAGAAAGAACACACCTGTTCATGATGCTCATCCAGGTATTCTCTCACTGTAGCCAACGCCACCTCCACTGCATCCTCGGGTGGATACCCTACACGGAAACATGCACATGCAGATACACGCATAACACACAGCGCCACAAAATTATGTTTGTCACACACACACACACACACACACACACACACACACACACACACACACACACACACACACACACACACACACACACACACACACACACACACACACACACACACACACACACACACACACACACACACACACACACACCATTTCCCATAAAAAATTCATACAAGCACAACATCCAAGAGGGACGAATTTCTGAAAGGACAGATCCTCCATTCAAGCATAAAAACTCAGTACGACACATGTGCAATGCTGCAACTTGTCCCTGTAATCAGTGGCTCATCCAACAGAGGTGCTCGCTAGAGCTCCATGATGCAACAGGGGGAGTGAGTCATGGAGGTGGCCACACATCAGGGTAAACAGAGCCCAGCGGAGGTGGGTTCCGAACGCGCTGCGGTCCCACACAAAGGAGAGCGAGAGAGCTGCAGACGGCACATTATAAAGGCAGGCTGCACGGAGGCTGTACAAAGGCTTGGCGCGTACCGGTTTAGAAGAGTGTTTTATTTAGACACTCAGCCCGGATCTCAGTCACCAGCGAGGAAATAATAAGGTCTCCCCACGCACGGCCACTCACCTCTCCACAGCAAATCCACCAGATATAAAGCACACAGAACAGGCCGTGGTGCTGAATTCACACTAAGGGCAGCTCATATGGGGCTCAAGAATGAAGGATAAAGGTTATTTTATTTCTGTAGCATTAGTCCTCCATATTTATTTCACTGACTTTTACAGGTTTACCTGTTTCTTCCACTTAAGATATCATCTGGCTTATGGGCATATGGCTTTGCACACAGTACAGAGAGCATGCCATATGATGTCATCCCAAAAGGTATTATGGCAAATAAATCACATTACGAGGAGCTGTACAGTGACTTTTATAGTTATGTGGTACCAGGGCAGGGCCTTACTGTCCGGACTCCATCTCTAGAAAAGAGTTTTTCAAAGACGAAAAAAACTGTCAGCTCCAGGAGTCCTTCTCAACTCTAATCACCGCACGAAGCGCTAAGAAAGGGGGATTACGAAATCAGAGGGACATGGTCTCACTTGTAATCTCTTTTAATCGCGCTGTCTAATCTCACCCTTAATCTAACAAAAACCCCTGCCGCCATGGCGACTGACATCTGCCCGCGTCCCTGGCTGCGCAAACACTCAAGCATAAGTGAGGCTTGAGCACGTGAAAGGCACCAGTGGAGGAGCAAACATGTTTCACTACTTCTCTCACTTCCACGGCCCATCTCAATCCCTCTCTCTCTCTCTCTCCTTTTGTTCTTCTGTTTCAGCCTCTACGATCTGTGTCAGACGCTTCCACCATTCCTCAGATTCCCCCGTGTGCCGTTAATGGCTGCCAATCACCTTCCCTCTATCGCTTCCTCACTCTCCCTCTCACGGCAATGTTCACTCACATTACGCCTCTTATAGTAAGCAATGTATGGTTGCTATGTGTAATGATGCAACTGAGCTAAAAACAACTATGTGAAAGAACACAGGGATTATGTCTGCATACTCACCATAGACTCCAGTGGAGATGCAAGGGAAAGCCTGTGTAAGAAAAGCAATAGAGGACAAGAGGACATCATCAGAGGATGCACTTCAAAGCATCAGATATGACTGGAAGGTTGAGTGTTTTTCTAAAAGGCAGCCTTGTGACTAACACAATAGGATAGCCTTTTCATTTCAATGAAGGCGTATTTCTGAAGACACTTAACAGGTCAACTGAGACGGGTTATTGGGCTAGAGTGACTGTAGCCATTAAAACATAAATGCAACTTTTATCTTATCTTTCTTGTTTTTTTTAAGTGAATGTTGCAATAAGTGCACAAATAGCATCTTGGATCATATGTTGTGGTCTCTGTTCTGAAACAGTGTGGCATATACATGTAATATATACATCTATGTATATATTAAAACCTCCAAAGAAATAGTTATGTGCCCAAGTGTATATTCATCTCATATAAAGCCTCACGTAGGTAAAGTAGTTCAACTCAAAACAATAGGATGGCCCAAAAAGTCTTCATTGATTATCTTCACTTCTCAAGTGTATCAGAGTATATTTAACATACCAGTGAATGCACCCAGAGAAGCGCATTGCTAGACACTTCTCCACCTGTATTTGGGTGTGTGTGTGTATTTGTGTGTGTGTGTGTGTATTTGTGTGTGTGTGTGTGCGTGTGTATGTGTGTTTGTGTGTGTGTGTGTGTGCATGTGCATTTGTGTGTGTGTGTGTGTGCATGTGCATTTGTGTGTGTGTGTGTATGTGTATATATGTGTGTGTGTGTGTGTGTGCATGTGCATTTGTGTGTGCGTGTGTATGTATATATGTGTGTGTGTATTTGTGTGTGTATTTGTGTGTGTGTGTATTTGTGTGTGTCAGCTCCCTTGGTCTCACCACTGTCCTCAGCTGGTTCTGCACAGCTGTCTCGAGGCTGTTGAGGTAGCAGTCTCGCAGGGCGTTTCTCTCCTTGTCACCCACTCCACCATAGGCTATGGGGCCCACTGTGTGAATCACATCTGTGTGGATAAGGGAGGAGGGTGAGAGCAACACTAACCTCCCCCTAAAAATAACACAGGGGTTTTAGCTGAGGAAAGCAACACCGTTAACTTATAACACGATGCCTGCAAGGAGCACAAAAAAACATGGTCGACATCCATGTTATCGAAACTGATTCAGCAGTCACATTATGTGATGTGAAAGCGTGTCTATCTGTCAAGGAAAGTGTCGATTTGATGTGGAGAAGCTCATGCTTGTCAGGAGAAAGTCAGCTAAATTATCTGCTTGCTGCTTGCCATGTAAAAGATCTAGCGCGAGCGTTTCGGGGGGCCATGTAAATTTCACTTTTGAAATTTAACTGCGAAATGAATGACTTTGCTGAGCTTGATAAATATATCATCTCGAGTCTCAGAGTTGATGAAAAAAGAGAAGGAAAATGTAAATCGAGCAAGTGTAATTAGTCTCTGAAGTTTCCTTCAGTGTTGCCACTGAGGAGCAGGAATTATTAAACGGCTCGACTGGCCTTGCAGAACGACATATTAAAGTTGACTTGCTGGGTGACAGTGACACTATTATTTCAGAAGGGAATTATGTCTTCTTCCTGTCAGTCACATCACAACTCAAGGTCAGCAATAGGCTATTTATCCTCCACGCATATCTGGTCAGTCCTGTAATGACTTCTGATCCTCCTCCGCTGGCAATTCTGCCACCTTCGCCGTTCCTGAATCCTGTCACTCTTACAACGTCTATACAAACTCTGTGTAACCTCTGGACAACCCTGTGCTGCTCTGTCCATTCATCTCATTCACCACTTGTTTTTTCCTCTCCCTCGGTCCACCTTCCTCCCACACCTCAGTCCTCTGCAGTCCCCTGGTCCATCACTCTTCATGTCCAGCGTGATCCTCGCGCCCTCCTCCTCTTCCCGTGGCTGTGTGACCCTTCCCTGCTCCCCCTCCTCCTTCTCCTCGCCCGGCGTCCGTCTCATTCGCTCCCTGACCTCCCTGTTCGCGCCTGCCTGATGCTCTTTGGCCTTTTCCTTCGTCCCCTGTCTCCCATCTTGTCCTCCTCCTCCTCTCCTCCTCCTCCCTTTCTCCTTTCTCTCCCTCTCCGCCTCGGAGAGCCTCTCCTTCGCCACCTCAGCTGGCGCGTCCTGTCGGTCGGCGGGTTATTTACTGCCCCTCTCCTCTGTGTTTACAGCATCGATCGCCTCCCTGTTTGTTTAGTCCGGCGCCCGGGCCATACATCAGCCCAGTCACACACACACATTACTCAGACGGAGGGAGGGAGAGACTGAAAGAGGGAGAGAGAGAAAGACTGAGAGAGAGGAAAAGAGAGAAAGACTGAGAGAGGGAAAAAGAGAGTGTGGGGGAGAGAGAGATATAGAGGTAGAGAGAGAGATGGATAAAGGCTGAAAGAGGGAGAGAGAGACAGATAGAAGGTGAGAGAGATGGAGAGAGAGAGACTGAAAGAGGGAGAGAGGGACAGAGAGAGGGAGAAGGGGAGAGAGAGACAGTGACAGAGTGGAAGAATGGAATAAGGAGTGAGGCAAAGGGGAAGAGACAGTTCAAAAGAGATTAAGGGAGTAAGACAGGAAAAGGCAAGGAAGGAGGGGTGTGAAAGGAGGAACCAGAAAGGTCACAACAAGCAAGAGAGAAAAAGAGAGAGAGAGAGAGAGAGAGAGAGAGAGAAAGGAAAGGAGCGAGAGTGACAAAAGGGTAGGGAGTCTGTAAGGATGTGTGATCGGCCCTCCGATGGGGAGTGATGACACTCGGCGGCACAGAAAAGCCGAGGGAACAATGCACACTGGGCAGCCAGCAGAGGACAACACCCGGCACAGAAAAGAAAGGCCGATTTGAAAAGACGAACGCGAGTGAAATGATGAGGAATAAAAGGGGATAAAACCCTTGAAAGTGCGGAAGACAAGCGCTGGGAAATAAAAGACTACATAGGGGAGAGAGAGAGAGACGGAGAGAAAAGGAAGTCAGAGAGAGAAAAGTCACAGAAATACTAAAATCCTTAAAAGCCTATTATTTGGAGCTTTTTATAAAGATTTTTTTTATGCTCATAAAGCAAAAAAATGCTTCATAAAGCTTTTTGTGGAGAACATATACTGTATAAAGGAGGGGGAATATCTCAAAGGAAATAAAAAAAAAGGGTTCGGGCAGAGGCAGAGAGAGATTTAGTGAGACGGACAGTCCTGACGAAAGAGTCCCAATCAGAGACGGAGTGGGAAAGGGAGAGAGAGAGAGAAACGGCGAATGACATAATGGCTTTTGACACAGGTGCAGCTAAAGGTTGCGGCTGGCTAAAGGCTAGGGGCCAGAGGCCATAAATCCTGTACAAATGAACTCATGCTGACATTACTCTGCTCCATTTAAATCTGTGAGCACGTGTAGGCCAGAGTGTGTGAGTGAGTGTGTGAGTGTTTGTGTGTCTGCGTGTCTGCGTGTGTGTCTGCACATCAGTTTTTTTTGTACATTTGTGTAGGTTTGGGTAAGGATTAGAGAATGACTGCAGCCCCTTGAGCCACAACACAGTTATATGGTCAGTACTGCAAGAGCGTATGTTGCAATACCTTGTAGGACAGCAAATCAGATCCCCCACAGAAATATTATCATAGTCCATCCAGTCTCTCCCACTTCAAAATAGTCTCCTCAGCTTTTATATTAAGAACTTGTGAAAGCAATTGAAATTATAAACCTCTAGTATGCTGATAGGATGCCTGGGCATGTAAAATAATTGAAGATAAAATAAATAAAGATTAAACCCTGACATATATCCCACAAAAATTATCAGCACATTAAAAACAAGCAGCTGGAAGAGTTCTTTTATGATGGAAACAGAGGGCTTCTCATTTCCACTAAACATTTGGAGGAAAATCTCATGTGCCCACACATAAGCACACACACCACGCAAACTTGCCTATTCTGGTTCTCTCTTCACAAACCAGAGCATTACAATTTACCATGACAGCTTGACCTCAGAAAACTTTTTGAAGAGCTGCTTTTCTTCCGATGCATTTTCCTCTTTCACTCTTTGACTATTCCTACCTCCGTTTCTCTCTCTCCCTCTCTCCTTCGCTCCCTATTGTGCGGCGCGTTCTCTGACACATTCCTTCTGGCTTCTTCCACCCTCCCCGTTCCCTCTGCCTGCCTCCAAACAATACCCCCAACCTAAGAACGTTTTTTTTCTTCTTTTTTTCCCTTTTTTGTGTTTTATAACTCATGTATACATTCTGTGCTCTTTTTCCATCTATTGTCTGTCTCTTGACACTTCCGGGCCTGCCTGCCTTTTTTCTCTCCTCCTTTCTCTCTCTGTTCGTCTCTTCCCCCTATCTGTCTTTTTCTCAGTGGCATAGAGTAGAGAGGGAGAGAGAGCGAGAGAGAGAGAGAAAGAGAAAAGGGAGGAGGGGAGGGGTGTTCCAAAAGCTGGACCGGTCCTCTGGTGCCAGCCTTCATTTCGTGCTCAATGGAGCGGGACATGTCACAAAATACAGTGCTGGGCCCCTATCCATGCACACACACACACACAGGGGCCTCCTAGAGGAGTCACACCACGCCTCGCCTCACCCCTCCCGAGCGCAGGAGCAGGTGAAATGACTTTTAAAGTATGTGACGGGCAAAGCACAAAGACTAAAAGGGGGTCCCCGGGGAATCACAATGAGTCCTGAAGAAGGGGCCCAAGCGCTTACCATCTGAAAACTCCCAAAGATAGGGCTGTTTTGACCCCTCCTGTCTGTCTTTGTCTTGGCTCGGACCTTTACAAAGTGCACACACACACACACACACACACACACACACACACACACACACACACACACACACGACTGCAGACTAACTAAAGCAGAGGGTTATGATTTCTTTCAGCAAGGATGGCATACTTAATACTTAATGCATATTTTCCGTTTTCATGAACACTATATCCATATCCATGATGCTACAGTGGTAATTATTGAGAGGTCGTACATAAGCAGTTGGAGGTGGGTATTAAGCGAGACGCTGTCTTAGCTGAGAGGGGATGAGACGGTAAAAGAGAGGGCAGGAGAAAGACAGCGAAAGAGGGATAAGTTATGTCTTTGACGAAAGGAGGAGAGTGGGTGTTCATTTGGCCTGGGCGGATTTTAATTAGTGTTAATTGGTCACTGAGGGAAATGAGACCATTCGGAGCATTTGTGTATGTGTGTGTTTGTGTCTGTGTGTGTGTGTGTGTGTGTGTGTGTGTGTGTGTGTGTGTGTGTGTGTGTGTGTGCACAGCACCAAGCTGACAAGCTTTCTCCTTGCCTCGTTTTCTCCCCCTCCCTCTCTCCTCCATAACGATTGTTGCTGTTTGTCTGCTTGTTTCCCCTCCGGTTAGGTCTGTATTGGTACACAGGTTGGCTTTGGGACTTGCCACAGTGGGTTGGTGCTGTGCCTGTGTGTATGTGTGTATGTGTGTGTGTGTGTGTGTGTGTGTGTGTGGCTGTGTCTCTGTTCCTTTTTTCTCACACACCACACTCTACTAATTCCCTTTGGGTCGATAAGCCACCTACCTGATCTTAAATTCCTCTCGGAACACAAAGCTCGCTCTGTGTACCTCTCTTTCTCCCTGCAACCCCCTCTTCCTCTGCGCTTTCTTGTGACTGTTTCGAAAAATGTTATCTGCACCATAATAGACTTGACTTGCCGTGGCTAAAAATACCACCTTGTTAGGCACTAACAAGTTGCAACAAGCCCTGCCTCAATCAGCACGTGGAAATAAAAAAACATTTTTTTTTTTTTTTTTTTGCTCTTATCTAAGCCTGAGCTAATTACTTAATTTTAGGAGGAATTTGTTTTTATGTGCAAATAATTCCTGGGCATAATGAAGCGAGGAGGGACGGAGCATAACCTTGGAGATAAATGGAGACTCATGTTGCTTGAGCATAACCTTGGAGATAAATTGAGAGTCATGTTGCTTGAGCATAACCTTGGAGATAAATTGAGACTCATGTTGCTTGAGCATAACCTTGGAGATAAATGGAGACTCATGTTGCTTGAGCATAACCTTGGAGATAAATGGAGACTCATGTTGCTTGAGCATAACCTTGGAGATAAATGGAGACTCATGTTGCTTGAGCATAACCTTGGAGATAAATTGAGACTCATGTTGCTTGAGCATAACCTTGGAGATAAATGGAGACTCATGTTGCTTGAGCATAACCTTGGAGATAAATAGAGACTCATGTTGCTTGAGCATAACCTTGGAGATAAATGGAAACTCATGTTGCTTGAGCATAACCTTGGAGATAAATTGAGACTCATGTTGCTTGAGCATAACCTTGGAGATAAATGGAGACTCATGTTGCTTGAGCATAACCTTGGAGATAAATAGAGACTCATGTTGCTTGAGAGACATTTGTGTTCTCACTCTCCTCAGCGTTTCATCCTCTTCTTCACTCGTGATACAGCTAGAGTGAACATATGTGGGGAGGCTAATAGCACCTCTTCACAACCGGCTGCTTAATGACACACACACACACACACACACACACACACATGCACACACACACTGGCACAGCACAGAAGCACACACTCAGTCAGAAATATATACACTGTAAGTTAGATTAAAAAAAACATCTCAGAGTAATAGCTACTTTTCTGAGCATAGTGCCTCCAATTGCACAAGACATTACACAAGAACAGCACACAAACCCACAAAAAAACTGATTTTCAGATTTAATGCAACACACACACTCACTAACCATACAGAACTCAGACATAATATTATGAGAGGTGAGGTGATAATCTGCCAAATAACGCATGGCACCCATCATTCCTTTGAGGACTCCCCTTGATGTCCTGGCCTGGCCTAGCAACTGTAGATAAACAGCCAAGTAGCCAAGCGGACAAGAGACCCAAATGACTGAACTAACTGGTCCCATTGCATTATCGATACAGAGTCGATACTGTGCATCCAACCCCCATTCCCTTTAAACTTGACAGGGCAAGGTAAGGAGGGGTCATAAATTAGGTAGGGAAATTACTGCTAAGTGTGGGAATAAATTAAAGTGCACTTGCATCTGTAAACACTGTCTGACTACATAATTACTGCACACTCCCACTAAGACAGAGAAGGAGGGGGGAAGAGAGAGAGAGAGAAAGAGGAAAGGAGAGATGGAGGGAGGGAGAGATGGAGGGAGGGAGGGAGGGAGAGAGGGAGAGAGAAAGCCTAAGCTGATGGCTCAGCTCTGGCCTGCGGTCAGTGCTGCAGGGTGGCCTAGAGTCCAGTTTGCTGTGAATAAACACACAACATCCCTGTCAGGAGATTAGCCAGGCCCACCTCACCTGCAAGGTCAAGAGAGGGCAATGGAGAACACACACACACATGAAACAGACAAACACACACACACACACACACACACACACACACACGGAAGTGTGAGGCTGTCCACCCTCAGCTCCCTGCTCTGAGTACTCTCATGTCTTCCTCCTTTGATGACAGCCACCATCCAAAGCTCACCAGGGGTGTTCAGCACCTCCGTCAGCCAAAACACCTCCAGGACTGTGGACACAAACACCACTAATACATGGTGCCTGAGCCGTCCAAAAACTCTCTCATTCATTTACTTCTAAAAAATATCTGCCATTTCATATGGGACACTGGGGTATATATTGGGATGCAAAAAAACAAGGAAATAATAGGAAGACTGAACTTTCGCTTCAGTTTTTCTACACAGGTGGACAACTGGGCCAATATGAAATATCATTTTGAGTTCACACTGAGCACTGTAGCAGACTGTTATAGAATATACGTACCGCATTTTCTCATAATACAGAAATCATCTGCCTTTCCTGTTACCATAACAATAACCCTGCTTGTACATGATGTACTCTGCTCCCTATTCCCTTGTAATATATCATTCATGTCAGGAGACAGTTTAGTTTGTGGAAGAACGCCATCATCGGATGACTGACAGGCCACACCCCTATCAGCTGTCTGTTCCTATATACGTGATCTTTCCCATGAAACACTAGTGACCTGCTGTGCACATCGTGTTTGTCACGTGGGCCGCAAAGGATTTAGTTCCTTCCTATATGGTAACCATGCCAACGTTGATATTTATGCAACGCGTCCTTTCAAATGTATTTGACATGAGTGGTTACGCGTTATCTCAAGAGTTCTTCACTGGATAGAGGCCTTCTGCTCCAGCAAAACAGATTCTCTGACTTGTAAGTACTTTGGATAAATATTATTGATGAATTTTGTACCACTGCAGATCATCTTAGTTATTTGGGGGAGCAACCAAGGTATAAACAAGGCAGGTGACTCACGTTTAGCTGGCAGGCCATATGCTCCGGTGATCTTGGCCTCCCCTGTTTCACAGCCTCCCAGCGTGGCACATTCCTTCTTCAGCAGTGGCCCGGCTCCACGATGAATGGCTCCATCCACTGTAGGGGAGATTCACATTCATGTTAATGCTCAACAGAAATAATATGCTGTAGTAATAATGGATGAGAGAGAAGATGACAGTGGTAAAAAGAACGTAAAAAAAAGGCGTAACTCAAGATGTGGAAATTACCAAATGAGATTTCATAAAGGACAGAAGCTGAAAAGCCTTCAACCATATTCACAACTGTGCCTGACAATTTGCCCATAATGAAGCCCTTATTGCATTGCACAGTGGATCTCCTTTTCATGAGTATTATTGTCATTACACACATGGAGAGACTACTTCACTAAAAGTGTACAATTTCCAGGAAATGCACTGTAATCATTTCTATCTCCTCTGATACCCCTAGTTACATGAAAATGTGTAAATGAAATGCACTGTTTAGTGAGAGTCTGGATACTGTTGTTTATTTTTTTTAAATATTTTTTATATGATATATACCATAACATGCATCATTGGGGTAATAACATGATGGTAAGTTGATACCTGTGGTTGATGGTGTGGCTGTGAAGCTGAGAGCGTGCTATCATACCTGCCTAGGGTGATAAGGAGCCCAGTACTTACTCTCTCTCACAGAGGGGGGTAAGAAAAAAGGGGTGAAAGAAAAAATCCAGAGGAGGGGAGAGGGTGAGGTGACGGAGGAGTTGGCATACGTGGGAATAGCTGGAGAATGGAGAACGTAGGGAGGGAGAAGATGAGAGTGTGTCTTGCCAGAGAAGAACAAGAGAGAATGAAAACGGAGCCACCAGAGGCCCAGACAAACAGTGAGAGAGAGAGCAAGAGTGAGAGAGTGAAAAAATGAGAGAGAGAGCAAGAGTGAGAGAGTGCAAGAGTGAAAGAGAGAGCAAAAGTGAGAGAGAGCAAGAGTGAGAGAGTACAAGAGTGAGAGAGAGCAAGAGTGAGAGTGCAAGAGTGAGAGAGAGCAGACAAACAAACAGTGTGGAGAGGAAGAGGAAAGAGAGAGCAAAAGTGAGAGAGAGCAAGAGAGAGAGAGTGAAAAATGAGAGAGAGAGCAAGAAGATGATGGAGTGATGAAGTAAAAGAGCGAGGAAGTGACTTGTACCCAGTGTTAAAGCCTAGGAAGTTCCGGTGTGTGTGTGGTGGGATGTTGGAGTAAGGGCAAAGGATATAGGAAGAGAATGAGGATAAGAGGAAAAGAGGAGAAGAGGAGAAGGAGGAGAGGAGAAGGAAGAGAGAAGACAGGTACAAGTGAGTGCACTGCACCCACCTTAGGGACCGCGCTACCATCCTGCACCATCATCCAACGCACACCTTTCTATCATTACACACGCATGCACGCCTCTTGTTAGTAAGTGCTAATTGGCACCACATTATACCTGGCTGGGGGCTTGGAATGCATTTGAAAGCATATGCCTGGGGCGTTATTCACTCGTAGTTGGCTCACACAAAGAGGTATTTAAGCATACATTCCTCTATAAGCGTACACGAACGCGTATGGTATGTACGCACGCACGCACACACAGTACAAATTGCATTCAGCTAAAAACACATCCACTCCAGTGCTGGCAGTGTTGGATCCGTCACATGGAGAATGGGCTAGTCACTATCGCGCTTCCTCTGCAGATAATCTCATTTTGGATTGGTCAAGAGTGAAGACTGTTAGTGCTGATTAACACCAGTCGGACGGAATGCCATCCACTTATTGGCCAAGGCTGGTCACCA
Organism: Alosa alosa; assembly: GCF_017589495.1. NCBI lineage: Eukaryota > Metazoa > Chordata > Actinopteri > Clupeiformes > Clupeidae > Alosa > Alosa alosa. Next base: position 7,068,106 of record NC_063209.1, read on the forward strand.
TGGCAACCATTAGCAAGGGGCGTCCAGAAGGCTGCGGCAACATCTGTTTGGCCTCTCCCAAAGTCCCTGCGAGGGAGCTGAGATCGCTTGCTTTGGTCTGGTCCAGTTGGCCAATCGGTTTAGTCTCAAACTGGATGTCATCCACAATCCCGATCTGGCCAAACTCAAGGACATAACAAAAGTACACAATCAAATACACACACACACACATTCTCTTTTTTGTGTCACACAAAGAATGAGGGAGGCACAATCAATAGAAAATGTAATTGTGTCCTTGCCATCTTTGTGAATTTGTGAGTTTTTAGAACACAAGGATGTCTGTAGCATGGAGAGGCTTTAAAACGGGGGATGCAGCTGCAACTGTGCCAACTTTATCGCATTTATGCAACATTTTCACAGTAACAAGAGGGAAATGTCACCGTGTACTCAGAGCAAGCGGGATACTCGGTGGCGGCTGAATTTAGAACAATAGGCTTTTTGGAGTTCTGGGAGCATAAGACTTTTTTTGACATCCTCTATGATTTTTTAGCAGTGGATTAATTGAGAACACCCGGGGATTTGAGCCGAGCGCTTAATTGCGGACAAATTTAAAATGCCATCTGAAACAATATGGGGTCCAAACGCGTGGTTGAAATGGTGTAATTTCTGTGGGTTTTTTAAAGATTGATTTTCATCTCTGGGTTTTTTTTTGTGGAACTCCTCTCCCTGCTCTGGCTATCAAATTGGCATTTTGTTCAGTGTTCTCTAGAGTGTATTAGAAAAACATCATCGGGGTCATATTAACCTGCAGTGCATCCCAGGCTACTATACACCCCCGCACACTCCCCAATTATAGGGATGCACGATATATCGGCGGCCGATATATTATTGGCCGATAAGTGAAAAAATGAAATTATTATTATCGGTCCGATAACAGAATTCTGGCCGATAATTTGGCGCCGATATTTTAAAGTCCTAATTTAGGCCTACGTAAGGTCTGTCTGGCTACACTGAGCTACTTGAGATTGGTTATACTTTTTCCTCAATATAATGTCAGCGGTGTGAATGTATTTCACCACTCTAACAAAATCTGTGGATATGCGTTCATTTGGGAATCTGTGCATCTCAAAATCGTCTCGTGAATGATCCGCTATTTAACCTTACCAGAGCAGAGCTCAGCCCTATCTAGAGCCGTCTTGTGCTGGTGTGTTTGCACATTACCGCGCTGATCGGGGAAACAAATAAGCAAACTCGTTAGTGGGACGAGTACATAAGTAGGCCTAGTTCTAAGTTGTGTTTTAGTATTATCTGCTTCAGTTCCAGACAGGTCATCATAATAAGTTATTAAAACCTTCTAACCCATTTCATTTCTGCTGCAGCAGGCTGTGCGCAACAGAGTAGACGGACATAAGATACAGTCTGAGGAGTTGCAGCTTTATTCAGTTGAAACTAAACATAAGTTTCCCTCACAAACTCTGATTTGGTCACTATACTGTAGCTTATTCCCATCTGAGCCGTTTATGAGTGTTTAGTCCAACTCTCATATTCATACTCTCTAGCCATCACTTGCAATTCACTGATGTCAGGTTCACTTAAAGGAGCCACACATACTGTAGGGCTAGGCTACTGTTATGTTGTTGACTGCCGCACTATTGAGGACTATTATGAGTTCTGTCCATCATTTGGTGGTAGGTCAAATTACTGCAATGAAATTATGCTTATTAAATGCTTTCCCCAAATCACTTTTCACAATTTTTTTTCAAGAGTAATATTATCGGTTATCGTATCGGTATCGGCCACAACAAACCAATAAATATCGGTTATCGTTATCGGCCCTAAAATTCCATATCGGTGCATCTCTACCAATTACCTGTCCACCCACCCCCTCCATACCTCCCTCACACTCTCCCTGATCGCTCATTCATCCATTCATTCATCCATCTATCCTCCTTTCTCTCACTCTCGCTGCTTTGCCCTCTCTTCACACAGCTCTTCCTCACCTCTCCTTTCTTTACCTACTTCACTGTCAATTCTTCATTTCTGACTCTTTTAACACTCCTCATTCAAACATCCACCATTCATCGCTCCTGTAACAATATTCACTCATGTACGCACACACTTTCCTTGGTTTCTTTCTCCTGCTCTCTCTCTCTTGCACGCTCTCTCTCTCTCTCACACAAACACACACAAACACACACACACACACACAAAACCACCTCCCACCCCACACACACAGAAAAGCATTTGCCGTCTCTTTATTTTATTCTTCTTAATGCAGAGACAGTCTGTCTTGCTAATGCACTTTCAGTCCCTGCCTAATTATCACCCCGGTTTTCCAAGTCTTAACAAACCTCTGGAGGCCAGTACAGGTGAGAGAACCAGCACGCAAAACAAAAACCCCGGAGTGAGACAAAGATGAAGTGAAGCAAGTGAAGGAAGAGCGCAAGATAATAGGAGAGGGATGGGGAGAGAGCAGAGGAAATCAACACACACACACACACACACACACACACACACACACACACACACACACACACACACACAGAGCTGGTTAGTGAGAGTGACAGGGAGAGAGTGAGCGATGAGCATGTGGAGACAGATGAACAGAGAGCAGGCAGGAAGAGAGTGCAGGAGTGGAGAGAGAGAGAGAGAGGGATAAAGAGGGAGAGAGGGAGGGATAGAGAGTGAGAGTGCAGAGAGAGAGAGAGCAGAGACTAAGGAAGTGATGGGCGAGATGCAGAGGCACGCTCAGACAGAGTGGGTTTAAAATGACAAGGCGAAGGTCACAACTAAATCAATCCCATTTGCCTTGCTGCCAAGGCTCCGAGCTGGAGCTGGAGCTAGAGCTGGAGGCCGCGCGTGAAGCCCACGTCACCACAGACAGACGAGCGCGGCATAGCGTGGCGTGGCGCAGCTCGAGGGGTGTGTGTCACCACCGGCGCCAGCCTGGAGGGATTTGGAAGCCAGAGATTTATCACGCATATTGATTTGCTCATGGCCAGACACTTAACACTAACATGCATGCGGCCACGCACACATGCACACAGAGGCACACATGGATGGGCACAGTCTTGCTTTCACACAAATGCAGTCTCTCTCTCTCACACACACACACACTTTTCCCCAAACATCAGCACACAAGAGCTCCAACACACAAAGCCCAAGGTAAGCTGGCAGAAGGTGCTGTTTATTCTAAACGCATGTCAATTTCCGCACTGCTGAGTGTGTCCACAGTACCAAGCGGCAGAGCAAGGTGGCATCCACTGAAAGGAACACCCACAAGCAAGCACTACTCTACTCCATCTGACTCCACACTACACAATGGCTCTACTCCACAAGGGGCTGCTCACTGCTGGAGCTATTTGCAAGCATAGTAGGTGGTGTGCTTTATGGTAGGTGATGGCAGCTGAGAACAGACTGTCCTTTGAGGCCATTTTACATTCATTTCTTCCCAGACCTGTGATTTAAAGCTGTCACTGAGATTGCTACCTTTTTTTCAATCTCACAGGACTATTTGGGTAAAATCCTTGAATGGTTGAATTGAATTTCAGTTTCTGGTGTCCTAAGGAGGTCTGTAAAGTCAGTCGAATATCTCTTACAAGGAATCGGTTGTCAAAAAAGAGTAACTGTAATCAGAGGAATCTCTTTCTCTTTGAGAGTTAGGTGAGGTTCAAATACTGTAGATTCCCTGTATGTTTTTACTGGGAGTACAGGTGTGATCAGTAAGTAATTGAGCATTATGTCCAGTCTAATTAACATCATCCAAACACACACACACACACACACACACACACAAACGTGCACAAGCAGTGCCATTTGGCTGCATAACACTATGTGCTCACATACAAGAAAGGCATAATAAGTAGGGGTGCACCGATCCGATATTAAGATCGGATATCGGCCCCGATATTGACAAAATAGCTGGATCGGGGGAAATTGAGCAGATCCATGGGCCGATCTGTTAGCCTACTTCAATTTCCTGGACTGAGCCGTGGCATCCTGTACACACAGCGCGCAACTCGCCTTTTGCTGCCACTATTTAATTTAGTGTTTGTCATTAGGCTACATCATTGTCATTACGGTTTGCCAGGCTTTATATTTCTGGTTTACTATTCATGATGTTATTAACCACCATTTGCCATTGATTAATTACGATCTGCATGGGCTTTTGTGCCATTTTTAGGCAACAAATGAAATGTGTGATGTTCAACACAAAATACTCAAACCAAATACATTGTCATTTTCATCTCTTATCTGTATAAACTTTGCCTTGTATCAAGAAATGCAAACGTTCACACTGGCTGTTGAAATCTTCACTACCATTCAAACTCCATGTGAACTTCATAGGTTGTCATGAGGAAACCGGACTGCACCACAATGGGTATGTTTCGAGGGTGATTAGTGATGTAAAACATTTTGGTAGTGGTGTTTTAATGTATATCACTAGCTTGGGATTTTTATCTGCACAACGTTGTTTTTTGGTGGAAGACAAATGTTGTGTGTTTTATGTTTGCTTATTAGATTTATTATTTGGTAATAACTGTGAACTTGAATTTGAATGCTGCTCCAAGTTGCTGCTGGTTCACAATTTTTTAATGTATAATATTGTTGTAATTGTGTAATATTGCAACAATAATAATAACAACAACAACAATAATAATAATAATAATAATAATAATAACAACAACCAATTACATTTATATATTGAAATAAGTGTTATTGTGTTACATTTTGTCTTAGGAAGAAATGTTTAGTTAGGGAGAGTAATGTTTAAGTCACGCCTGATGCCTTTAGTCTCTTCCACATGGTGAGGTATATTTTAATTCAACAATGGTATTGGATCGATATCGGGTATCGACCGATATCGGGTATCGACCGATACACAAAGCTCAGGCATCGGTATCGGTATCGAGACTGAAAAAGCTGGATCGGTGCAATAATTTCATATAAATATAAAAAGGAGAAAGGAGAGCGAACCTGAGGAAGCCAATGGCAAAACACTTTGTTCGCTCCTAATAAACAATTCCTTACCTCAGACTAGTGTGGAGCGATAACATCTACTTTTAAAAGCCTAAAATCTAGTTCTTTTAGCTGGTACCCATTTACTGACTATTACAATGGTCAGCAAAATAAATGTCATTCCACATTAAACAGTGGGAAAACACATTAAGTCTAATTGAGACCAACTCATTTAGAGACTAATGCAGAGTGAATCAAATGTGATGTGTTTTTGATGTTTGCTATGCATTTATTTAAAATGAACATATGGAAGTAATCATAATGGAAGAAATTGGTAATGACTTTGCTTCTCACCAAGAGTCTGAACCTACAGAGACAAAACCTGGAATTACATATGCCTCGTCTCATCACCTACACTGAAAAACCAGCACTGACAAAAACGGAGATGACATGTATATTTAAGAGCCACCACACGATGAAGCAACTTAAGTGAGTGTAAATGGATGGCTGTAGAGACTCTTGACTTCAGGGTACGTTCAGAGCGGCACAGGCCTGCAGTCACAGTGTGAGAGGCTCCAAGCAGGCCGGCTCGCCACGCTATGAGGCAGAGGGGATAATTGGAACCCTGGGTGGAGGAGCTGCTCTCTTTTTGGGAGGCCTCTCGCTACGCTTGTTCGGCGGCAACAAGTGTCGGCGGTGTCGGAGATGAAGCGGCTCTTTTGTGCGCGTGGCTTGGAGGGGTGTTGAGAGGGGCTGGTGGGGCGCGCCAGTCATGCGCTCCTCAAATTGGTGGTCTGTGCTCTCGCCAGAACGAGACAACCATCAGAAGTGCCGCAGTGAGATTCCACGCCTCCGGCAGCCCAACATGTCCCATCTGCCCAACATCTCTCCCTCTCTCTTGCTCATTCTGCATACGCTCCTCTCTCTCGTTTTTTGCCATTTCTCTCTCTCTCTCTCTGCCGCCTCCCCTCTCTCCTTCAATACTTTCTTCTCTCTCTTTTAAAATTCTTCTTTCTCTCATTTTTTCTCTCTCTTTTAAAATTCTTCTTTCTCTCATTTTTTTTTATCCCTCCTGGCCCCTTGCTGATCCTTACGTTTTGCTCTGGCTCACCACCAGCTAATTTGTCTCACCTCCGCACCTCCATCTACCTCCCCCCTCTCTCTCCCCATCTCTCTCTCACTCTCTTCAGCTTGCTTCTCTTTTATCACATTCTGTTGCTCTGCGCCCTCCTCCTTGTTACTGACCCCCCAGACTGTGATATTAAAAGAGAGTGAGTGAGAGAGCGGCATGGAAAACAGACGAGATGAAATGGATGCAAATAAGAAAAGGCTTACCTCCACCTCCGCCCAGCAATGATTTGTTTGCTAAAAAGACAAAGAGAAAAAAGACTGATTAGATTGTGAACATATTTGTCATTTTGCAAACAAGATGCACGCTATTGACAAGACAATCATCAAAGGCAACTGACATTAACCCAGGCTACCCTCTCCCAAACCGTCTGACCTTTAGAGTATGGGGTCAAACATATCGAACTTTAGATGCTCACGACTCACAAAATCAATGTCCTTTTCATCAATGCAGTCAGGAATATTGTCAAAGATCTATTGTACAACACAATGCATGCATCTGTTTAAGTTTTGCTAATTTTTGTCTTGGACAATAACAAATGAGTGGACAAAATTGAAGTCATGTTTTAAACAACAGCAGAACAAACAAAAATAATCAATTCAGACAGTGGGTTTAAGACATAATGTCTTATGACAAGTGGCTTCTAGTATCAATGAACATTGCATTGTGTTCTTGCCCGGGATAAATTGGAGAAACAACAAGTAATTAATTTTGACATTAAGCCCTCAGCCACAAGAGAGCTGTTCTGAATGTGAGGGTTTATGATCAGCGACTGGACGAATAAATTATGAACGAGCAATTTGATAGCTGATTAACAGTCCCACATTAGAAATTCATTGGATCTGCTGAAGACGAACATAAAAATGGCGACACGAGTTTGCTTCACTGTGCCAGCCATAAAGCCAGAGCTCATCCAGGAAGAGCAGTTTAGCCAAACTGCTCCTGTCCATATGTGCAATTATACATGTGCTTCCGCAAACACACACACACACACACACACACACACACACACACACAAAGACATGTACAACCACACACACATGCACAACCACACACACAGACACACACCCATAAAGACATGTACAACCACAGACACATACACAAACATAAACACACACACACACACACACACACGTGAAGATGTACAACCACACAAACACACACACACAGTTACTAAGAGAGGCACACGAATATGGATAGAGGGGTAACCATAGCAACCCAAAGCCCAAAGGTTTGTTACTGAAACCTAGTTAATTACACAGAGTGTCTGGGAAAGACGAACAGAAAGATGTTGAGAAAAAGAGACAGAAAGAGAGACAGAGAGAGAGAAGAGATTAGAGTGAAAAAGAGAGGGATGACAGGGAAAGAGGGAAGAGCGAAAGAGTAGATACATTTTGCCTCTCTCCCCATCTGCCTGTCAGAGGGAAAACGACATGAGGAGAGATAACAGGGAGAGAGGGGGAAAATCAGAGGATACCAAGGAAAGAACAGAACAAATAGAAACTAGGGAGAGAGAGAGACAGAGAGAGAGAGAGAGAGATGGAGAGAGACAGATCACAAATGACAACAACGCAAGGCAGTTAACTGTTGATACCCCAGGGAAAGGGATTTGCCATCTGTCAAACCCCTTCCATGTGCTCTGCTCCCCCGGATATGGGTGGAAGATGGTTACACAGAACACCCAGCGGGGCAGCAACATGACATGATAACAGTGTCAGGTGAGGGGTGAGTTCACTAACCACTCCATCTCTAATGACTTAAACTGAGACAGATTGCAAAGCCGATCCTCCCATTCACTGGGGACTAAGCCGCTAGGTTGTAAAAATGCCACATTTGATGATACTCCCCAAAGATTGCAAAATTGAGGAGAAATTATTTATACTCGCTGGCAATATTTCTTCCCCAAGAACAGCAATTAGAACCTTGTCAGGATCAGCTGAATTTATAAAGGGGGAATATGAAAATACACAGACCACATGGGAGGGCAAAGAAACTTGTGTACACACACACACACACACACACACACACACACACACTACCTCCACACACTTGGTGACGCAAGCATACACACACACACACACACAAACACACACTGAATGGAAAGAGGTACGGAGGAGGGGGTGGAAGAAGGTAGGGGAACACAGATGGGACTGAGAAAGAGAGCGAGAGGGAGAAAGAGAGAGAGAAAGAGAGAGAGAGAGAGAGAGAGAGAAAGAGAGAGAGTGAGAGAGGGAGAGGGAGAACGAGGGAGAAAGGGAGAGGGAGTGCTTGATTTCTGGGGCCATCACTAAAGGAGGAGAATAACACAGAGGTCCTTGCTGCATCACTGAGGTAGGAAAAGCAAACGATTTTCAAGTTCAGACAGAGACAGAGAATTTGAAAGAATGGGAGCGATCGAGTGAGTGAGAATGCTGAGAGAATGTGAAAGAGTGAGTGACTAAGACTACTTTTTGGTCAAAGCCTTTCTCTGAAAAGAATCAAGACAGAAAAAAAGGAAAAAAGTGAAAAGTAACTGATGAATGGTTGGGTCAAAAAAAAAATGAAATGTCAGATGGCCACTGGTGTGAGAGAGATAAAGAAATCAGCAGTGGGATCAAGAGAATTTTAAAGGAAAAGATGTGAAGTCTCAAAGATATACCGAGATCACATAAAACTTATGCACTGGAAATGGCTTTCTCTGTAGCACATTATGCTGGACATGACTTCTGCTAGTTTTTTATCAGTCTGAATAACTGTAGGGAACAATCATACTCGTGCCAATATTATTTCTTTACCACCTACGCAACTATGTACACATTAGGAAAATGAAAGGTACAGTAAATATTAAGTAAGGCAGTTCCTCCCACCCCATCCTTGCCTCCCCCCACCCCTCACACCCCACTCCTTGTCTTATTTTCTGGTTCTCTCGCTCGCTCGCCTCCAAATCCCAGAGCCCCACCGCAACCTGTTTGTTTTTGCGCTTCTCTTTCCTACTCGTGTCAGATTGCCATCCAATACGTTTCACTTTTGCCTATTCTTGCTGTTCATTCTGGCACAATTGGATTGTGTGTGTATGTGTGTGTGTGTGTGAACTGTTTTTTTTATTTCTATCATTCACAATGCATGTCTACACAGTACAGTATGGCAAAGGAAGATCAAGATAGAGGCATGTATAACACTATAGAGTGTTTATGTGGGCAGGATTCAGCAGTCTCTCTCCTACATACATGCACATTCCACATTCCTCAATATGTTCAAGCAGAGGGTCAAATTAACTTGTGAAAATAAATATAACACTGGACAATGGAGGGTAAATATTATCTGAGCGGAACTGAGATAGCCAGAACTACAAATGAGCTATTAGCAAAAATAACAAGATGCTGGAGGAAGTGAGCAGAGCAGGGAATATTTGAACAGTGTGTGGCCACGGTGTGTGTTTGTGTGTGCAAGAGAGTGTGTGAGTGTGTGTGTGAACAGATGTCTCCAATGTCTGACACACTCCACCATCCTGCTGGCCCATTGGCACACTGACACCTCCTGCTACCACACACACGCATGCACACCAACAAACAAATAAACACACACACACACACACACACACACACACACACAGCTATAACTTGGAGGGCATCCATTATCTGTATAAACCGTTAAACCATCTCAAAACAAGAACTCATCTCAAACATCTCTACAATAGTGTTACAGCAAAACAATCCATGTTATTCTTTTACGATTTACATCCATGCAATTGTATGGCTAACAATGGAGTCAAATAAGGTGAGAGTTATCACACACAGAGACATCTACAGTAATCTACTTCAACTAATGCAATGGTTTCTGCATTGAATTAACAGTAATCCATAGCAAAACAAAAACACCCAGGGCTCTATGTGTCCAAAATGCTGGATAATCAAATGCTGGGATATGACAGAGAGCAAGTGTGTGTGTGTGTGTGTGTGTGTGTGTGTGTGAGAGAGAGTGAGAGAGACAGACAGACAGACAGAGAAAGAAAGAAAGACACGAGAGAGAGTCAAAGACGCATATTTTAATAGTGTAAGAAAAGGCTAGCAACACAGAGAGTGAAATAAAAAATAATAATTTGGCGTCAGTGTTGCGTTTTGCTAACCAAAGTTCACCCAAATTCGCTTTACATGAGGACAGAAGAGAGGGTGGAGGCGTGGGCGCATCGCGCTGAGACTGGGGGAGAGTCGCTGAAGCGCTGTTCATTCGGAATTCGAGTCCTGTGCGAGCGGTCCAGCGTCTTTCTGACGGGCACGGCAATTTCTGAGGAGCTACCAGACCAGCGATACCTCATGCAACAGCCAAGGCAAAAAAGACATTTCAGACAGAAGACAGAGAAATCAGCGGTTTTAAAAGGTACGCTGTTGTGTTTTTTTTTTCCTTTACTCAACCACTTTCAGCGTTTAAAGCGCCACTTGTTTTCTCATGGATAACACTATGCCGCCAGTCCTGGCTATAGAGAGGCATTGTTTAATTTGCCCTGGATCATGGACCGTGCGTCGGAGATATTAGACTGGAATGACAAATGCAGGTTTAAGGACAGGATTTCAGGGCAGTGAGGACAGAATTTCAGGGCAGTGAGTCTTGGCGTCCTTTTGGAGCCATATACAGGGCAAAGATTGCAGCTCGTGTTTAAATCGATTCACGATTTTCACATAATACTGATATTATTATGCCACACTCACGGACAGCGGACGACTGAATAGTTCTGCTTGGATTGATGTTGAATTGTGAGATGTGTGGCGCGCACATAGACCATTGGATCTACAGTAGTATGTATGGGACGTTAGCGCGCGACTCAGTATGCATGTGTGGGCGTGAGTGCGCGTGTGCTCAACACGTACTGTACTGATTGAGAACCGGGAGCAGGTTTTGCGGGTCTAGATGATGATGATGGTGATGGTGGTTGTTTGTTTCTGTGCGTGTGTGTTTGAGAGAGAGAGAGAGAGAGAGAGAGAAAGAGAGAGGAGAGGGAGAGGTAGGGAGTGTGAGTGTGCTGTTACAAAAGGGTCACGGGTCTGTTAACACATATTAAGCCGTATATGTATGTCAGTGACAATGAGTAAGAAGTTTATCACCTGATTATTTTCCAAAAGTATGAGTGTCTACAGGGCATAATACAGACCAACTTAATGGTTATCATTAGCCATGCCTTCATCTCCACTCTCCACATCACTCCTTCATGCCCAAAGCATTGGAGAGAATTTTAAAGAGTGAGAATGGATTGATTGACAAGCTCTCATTCCCTCATTTAATGCCACATTTAAACTCCCCCTCTCCCATCTCTACCTTCCCATTAAACTCTCTACACTTCCCCTGAATTTATGATACAGGAAAAACATCTACGAGAATATTACCCAGTACAGGAACAAGGAGTTATTATACAAAGATTAATTAATGGTACAAGAGAATCAGACCCCCCTCCCCTAGCGCTCTAACATTTCTTGTATGCCACTCAAAGGAGTCCTGACAAATATCTTTGGGAAGGGAAAAAAGGAACTGCCAGAAACGGAGTAGAAAGATTCGACAAAACTGGGGCAGCTGTTGCTTATGTAATAGACAAAGTAACAGAGAGGGGCACATTAAAAGAAATGAATTTTCACATTGTGGTGAGTGTGTGTGTGTGTGTGTGTGTGTGTGTGTGTGTGTGTGAGTGAGAGAGAGAGAGAGAGAGAGAGAGAGAGAGAGAGAGAGAGAGAATGAGAGAGAAAAATAGAAAAGTTAGAGTGTTCAGATGTGTCCTTGTCTGCTGATGATGACATCCCCTCTTCCTAGTATTGCTTGCACACACACACACACACTCCCACACACATACAGAGACTCTCTCTCTCTCTCTCTCCCACCACATGCACAAACACACATACAAACGTCTTACTACTTTCTTTTGTTCTTTTGGGTGACAGCCAGAAAACAGTGGGAATTTTGTTGATTGGCCAGTGTTCATCGACCATCATCATGCCAGCTACGTGAGGACACTTGATCTCAGTCACACACATACAGTACACACACACACAAACACACACACACACACACATACATACAAACACACACACACAAACACACATACTGTACGCACACTTAACTGCAGGGCACACAAATGCATTGCCACCCACCATCATGTAAGCACGTGCTGGTACCACAGAAACAGCATGGGAGCTAGCCGTTTCACTCTCACTCAAAACCTCTCTCACAGATGTACATATGAAGATGAATACACACACACGAAAGCAAGCAAGCAAGCACACAGACACCATGCTGTAGCTCCTTAATAAACAGTTCAACTGTCATGATTCGATGCTCCAGGCAACGCCTTCATGCACATTTTTTGATGTGCTCAGAAAATAGAAGTCACATCAGCGCTGTGCACAGACCCTGGACCCAGGAGATCTAGAGGATCCAACACATCCAGTGCAGTGGCAGGGATTAGCCAAGAGAAATGCACACGCGCACACACACACACACACACACACACACACACACACACACACACACACACACACACGCACAGAGGCCTCCGATTACACAAGCTCACAGGGGCCTTACAGTAAGAGACTTCAGATTAAAATGTTAGTCACACAGCGCAGTCAGAGAGATAGGGGAGAGGGGCGAGGAGACGAGAGAGAAAGGGAGAGAGGGGCGAGGAGACGAGAGAGAAAGGGAGAGAGGGAAAACAGGGGGGAAAAGAGAAAAAGGAGGGAAAGACATAAAATGGCAGGAACAGGAAGAATGAGTGAGAGAGAGAGAGAGAGAGAGAGAGAGAAAGTGAGTATGTCTGTGGAAAGTCGGAGAGAGAGAGAGAGAGAGAGAGAGAGAGAGAGAGAAAGGAGTAATGTCTGTGAAAAGCATTGAGAGAGAGAGAGAGAGAGAAAGTGAGCATGTCTGTGGAAAGAGCTGGAGAGAGAGAGAGAGAGAGAGAGAAAGCGGAGTATGTCTGTGAAAGAGAGAGAGAGAGAGAGAGAGAGAGAGAGAGAGAGAGAGAGAGAGAGAGAGAGAGAGAAAGTGAGTATGTCTGTGAAAGAGCATGAGAGAGAGAGAGAGAGAGAGAGAGAGAGAGAGAAAGTGAGTATGTCTGTGAAAGAGCGTGAGAGAGAGAGAGAGAGAGAGAGAGAGTGGATGAGAGAGGGTGCTAGTCAGATTAGGGCTTCCAACCATCCCAGATCAGTGGCATTTAGCATGAAGGCTAAATCTCCAGCCCAAAAATACCACAGGGTGGGGGAAACCACAGCTCACATTTGGCATGAATGTCATTGTCCCAAATTTATTATTTATTTATTTATTTATTTATTTAACCCCATGGAGTGAAAGTCTATTTTAATCTGCTTGCGAGTATCAGAATGGGGGAAATGCACAGCGTGAGCGTGAGCGTGTGTGTGTGTGTGTGTGTGTGTGTGTGTGTGTGTGTGTGTGTGTGTGCGTGCGTGCGCTCTTGGCCTGTTCCGGCCCTGCGTATGTCTGAAAGGCCTGTGTGGAATCTGGGTGCAGCCCTGGAAGCATATCAGTGCTTCATGTGGCAGGGCTGACGGGGACGTGGTTTGCCTGAACCCCCCAACCCCCCAACCCCCCCACTACCCCCTGCCGCTCACCCCCCCCACCGAGTGGCCCTCATGTCAGCCAGGGCCAAGGGCTCCGTGGGGCTGCTGGTGATGAGAGCTTTGCCACTGATGAGCAGCGACACGACAGAGAGAGAAAGAAAGAGAGAGAGAGTGATAGAGAGAGAAAGAAAGAGAGAGAGAGAACGAGTGATAGAGAGAGATTACCCATCATGCATATGACGTGATGGCGCATGTGATGATGAATGGCGAAAAATGTCCTGTATTTCCATCAGAAGGAACACAAGCACGGAAAGTGTAGTCGCATGAACGTATAGCAGAGAGCATACACTGTAAACACATCCTTCCATCCATACCCAGATGAGATGCACGCACAGACACACACACACACACACACACAGTAAACACACACAGACACACACATGGAGAGATTATTAAGAACAGGTGATAATTACTTTCAGTATTGCACAATGGTTCTGGTAGTGGGCCATCAACTAATAACAGCTGTGCCGGTGAAAATACTAAGGTTGTAATTGGAATGTCTTTTTTGTGCATATCGGTGTCCTTCAAGAGAACTGAACTGGCAGGCAGGCAGAAGAGAAAAAAGGAAGCGTTTTAAAGTTGCATTAAAAGTTTTAAGGTTGCATTCAAGGAAACAACTGCTTTGAAATTAAAACTTTCAAGATCATAAAGATTTCGCAAGGGCCGCTTATTTGGTTTCACTATAGTCATTTAGAAAACACATATCACTGGTGAATGTAGTCTCTAATTATACCCATAAGAATATAAATTTTATGCATGCACAGGTTGGTGGCACGGATAAGAAAGCCACAAACTCATGTTATTTCATAAAGTTAATTGCCTTAATTAGCAAATCAACCCAAATGATAGGTTTCCACGTTCTGTGGTTGGATTTGCATGACTTTGAAAAGACCCTCCAGATGCAAGATCTCTAAATCCAGCATTTGGACTAATTTAATTTTGCGGTCAGCGGTCCTTATCAATATAGATGTTACTTAGCAGCTGAAGGTTCAGAGTATCTTCATAAAGCTACCTCTATATTATGTAACACTGCAGCCTTGTCTATACAGGAACCACTGCTCCC
>NC_063209.1:7085327-7108927 GCF_017589495.1 Alosa alosa
GAATGGTCAAATCGTGACCGGGCCGGGGCCTCGCAAGCAGTGGGAAGATTTTCTTCTTTTTAATGGGCTTGGCAGAGCGAATATTTCTTTCCTCCTCAGGTGTGAAATTTGATCAGGGCCGAGCTCACATTTGACACATTCTTGTTTTTTTCCCCTTTGCCTCCGTGTGTGTGTGTGTGTGTGTGTGTGTGTGTGTGTGTGCCTGCAAGGAGTGATATTGGCCAAGTGAAAACGGAAAAGCCTGCTTGTTGACAAGAGGGAGCGGGAGAGAAAATTAGGCAGCCTGACCCCGCAAAATGTCGACTGGAGGTTGAGAATGGTCGCCTCAGCAACCATACCCATCCTCTGGAAACACATCACCCGTAAATTCACGACAACTGTGAGATTACTGTTTTTTTTTTAAAATAAATAAAAAAAAATCTTCCTTACATGCATGCACAGACACACAAACAGACATACACACAGATGTACACACAGACGTACAAACAGACAGACACAGACAGACACACACACACACACACACACACACACACACACACACACATACACAGCTATAACTTGAAGGGCATCCATACACACATACATACGTAGTTGAGTTGAGTGCAGTTTTAATTCAGCAGCAGAGGCTCTGAAAGCCTTGCCCACACACACTACATTAAGAGGTGGAGATGGAGAGTGCTTGCAGCAACACGCCCAGTTTTGCCGTCATGTGATTTGTTTGTTTGTGATGTCATGTGATTTGTGCGTTGTTTGAATGCATTCTGGACCACCTTGCTCACTGACCCAAATGGCGACATTATGTTTGTGTGTAATGTAATAGACACAATGCACATAATGACCTTTCTTTGTACACCAAGTCTATTGTAAATATTACAGATCACCACAGGGTAGTGAGAAAGAGAGATGGATGTAATATGGCAAAACACCTCATTATTTTCAATCTCTTCCTCAATCATCTTTTTCAAAATATGTTTTGTTTGATGTGTATCTGTGCATGTGTCTGTGTGTGTGTGTGTGGGCTAGAGGCCAGATGTGTGTGTGTATGGGTGTGATGCCAACAAAGAGCTGAAAAGAGAGAGGGAGCGAGACAGAAAAAGGGAAGGTACCCGGCACATAAATTGCCTGTTTATTTCCAGCCACTGCAACATTTACAAAGAGAAAGAGGGAGAGAGAGAGAGGGAGGGAGGAAGAAAGGGAGAGAGAGAGAGACTCAGTGAAGAGGAGAGATAGATCTAGGGAGGGAGACGGAAAGGCAAGCAGAAATAAGGAAATGGAGCAAAAGAAAGTGACAGACAAAAGAGTGAGGGAAAGACAAAGAGAGTGTAGGGCCTAGAGAGCTACAGGAAGAGGAGAGCGGGTGAGGAGGAGAGGTGCGATGACAAGGAAGGATAAAGGGAAGCTTCCAGGAAGAGCTAACGAGAGAGGGAAAAAAGGAGACGAGACAGCTGTGTGAATGTGTGTGTGTGTGTGTGTGTGTGTGTGTGTCACGGTGATTAGAAGAGGCAGTGATTTGGGCATGTAAGGTGAGGTGAGGTGTGTGTGTGTGTGTGAGTGTGAGTGTCTGTGCTCTTAAAGGCTGCTGCGACAATACCACTTCAGCAGGAAAAAAAGGAAGAGCTTACACACTCCTGGAGTGGAGATGGACTGATGAAGGGGAGAATTAGTGGAGACACAGAAAGAGAGAGAGAGAGAGCACAGAGACGTGGACAGAAAAAAAGAAGAAAAACAGAGATCCAACAGCAGTGAAAGTAGCTGGTGATGCAGGAACTAACACATTCTCAAAAGGGGAAAAAAGCCCTTCAAACCAAGAGGAAAAATCAACAAAAAGATTTGAGAAAAGATGCACCGAGAGAGCAAAAAACAAAAAAACACAAGAAAGACAGACTGGCTGAAAACCTAGTTCATCAGCACATATCTGAGGCCAGAGAAAAACAGAGAAGCACGGAGGTAGAAAGCAAGAGAAATAGAAAGAGAGAGAGAGGGAGAGAGGGAGAAAGAGGAAGAGTGAAGGGAGGCAAAGATAAATGATTTCAGATGCAAACCACTGCATCCATTTTAATGGGCTCACTTTATCCAGCCCGTCTGTGAAGTGTGCACGCATCAGACGGCACAGGCAGTGACAATGTGACAATTATTCCAGGCTGAGCCTAAACGTGTTTATTCTGGCTTCAGCCGGGGCGACACTGCTGCTTTCCAAGAGACTTGATTCCATCCTAGACGCGAAAGACATTAGAAATAGACAGGAGAGGAGAGGTACTTCATCCCATGGCACAAGCAGTCACACGTGGAACGCGACGAGGAGCACAGTCGAGCGGGAGATCAAACGACATCTGTATGCAGAAACGTGCCATGGCGACGGCAGAGCGAAGTAATTAAGATGGTAGATAGAACCAGGCATTAAACTGCACTGACATGTCTCCTTGATCGCTGGCTCTTTGTGCATTGTGTGGTTTCTTTAGGCACAGCCAACTTACAAAAGGCTCAGAAAGGCAACAGGTCTATCGACCAGTAACTGGATTGAAGGACTCAACTGTAAAAATTATTGCCGCACACACACACACACACACACAGAGAGATACACACATGGCAGGATTCCAATATGGTCTCTGTAATTATAATATTTTTTTAGTGTAAAAAAGGTTTGAACATGAGGCTTTGTGTTTGCTTAGTGGGCTAAGACGACTGGAGGCCTTGAGATTCAAATGCTCACTTCTCACCCAGTGGCCTTTTTATTCACTTTCACAAACTTTTAGTTTGTATTCACATACTAATCCTTACTGTGACCTATGATCTACGTAGCCAAGCTTGTCAATCTGAGAGAGACTGTGTGTGTGTGTGTTTCTTTGTGTGTGTGTGTGTGTGTGTGTGTGTGTGTGTGTGTGTGTGTTTGAGTGAATGAGCGTGAGATGAGGCAAATGCTACGCTGTGTTTACAGAGGGAAATTCTGATATTATAAAATGGGTGACTGTTTATGCACCTCTCCCGTGCATGTAAATGAGATAAATAATGACTTGATGTAGCTGCCTGCAATCACTATGAGACTCAAAGGGGTAAAAAGGAGGGGGGGTTAGTGACAAAGAGAGAGATATGACAAGACGGAAATGGAAGTAGACGGAAAGAAAGGGTTCAAGAGAGGTGTGAGTGCTCGAGAGACTCAGAAGGAGAGATGAGGAGAGGAGGGAAAGAGAAGTAGGTGACAGGAAAATAAACTGGTGACGCCCTCCTCTTCTCCTGTATTTCCTCCCCACCCCTCCCTCCCTCCATCCATCCCTCTCTCTCTCCCTCCCTCCCTCCCTCTCTCTCTCTCCACCATCTCTTCCCCTCATTGCTCCTGGTCTTGGTCAGTGTCTCTCCCCTCTGCTTGCTCATGCTAAATGGCCACTGTGTATGAGGGAGTTAAGAGGCCAGTCACATCCTCCCCTGGAGTCCCTGCAAGCCTTCAACCACTTTCCCAAAGCTGAATTACCCCTGATTACCTTTAGATAATTACCATCAGAACACAGGGAAGGAGAGAGCGAAAGTGACAGAGAGAGAGATGAAGGGAGAGAAAAAAAGATGTTGACAATAGCAGTTAAATTTCTGTTCTAGACAAGACTAACAACCTTGTGAGTGTTTCTTACATATATATATATATATATATATATAATATACCAAAAAAATACATGTTTTCTCTGTAGATGCTCATCAATATGTTTGTTCTGAGGATGTCAAAGCCCTCTCGTAGAGCAAATCACCCTCTCTTTATGCAAGTGTACTGTCAATAATTACACTAAGGATGATGAACACAGTCTCTGATGAGTAAGGATCAGAATCTAAATCTATCGAGTTGCTGTTGTTCTACAGTATACCAAAACAAGACACATCCTCTGAGCAGAGGCTTATCAATATGCTTGTTTTAGAGCTGCCAAAGCCCTCTCGTATGGCAAATCACACTCCTTTTATGTCAGTGTGCTGTCAATAGTTCCACCAAGGATGATGAACATGTCTTGAAACACCATTTCAGAAAAGTAAGAATGACAAGGAGAAGAGGCTTCTGCTGCACAAAATACAATTCCGTATTTTCATGTCCTTCGGTGGAAAACCCTTGGGGCTGCGTTCTCAAGGCTACAACATTATGAGCCCGAGTGCAGGTCTATCTGGCCTGGGCTAAATCATATATATGGGTGGCTCTGGCTTGCCCTCAACCACAGATGGGAACAGCGAGTGAAATAGATTTCTTATTCCCACAGCTCTCTGGGGTGAACGGCCACATTGTGGACTTGGTTTGACTATGATTTCTCCAGAGCTGCACAGGCTCACTATCACTGCCAGTAGACGCAGTCTGTTGCTTTTGGGAGAGAAAAAAAAGAGTAAAAATAAAATCATTCCACGTTCAGACTGCTCCAATTTGGCTTTCACACTCCGAAATGAAAGCATTGTGACACTTTGGAATATTAAAGCAGGCTTTGTTGGGCCAGAGCTCATTGAGCTGATATCTTAAATTGATTCCTTGTGGGAGTCCTCAAACCCCAAGCCCGGAGGTCTGTGATTTCGTTACGCGAGGCAGGGACTTTAAAATGAAAGCAACGTGGAGAACTTGGCACGGACACAGGACCACCAGCTGGGGGCTCTGAAGTTGCGTAATGTGCAACAGGCTCCCGAGACATTCTCCTTTTATACCGCCGTTGTTCCCCGTTGATCGGCCCATGCTCCACACTGACCCGCGTCGATCTGAACTACAATATAGAACAGGTCCACCGTGGGTCACAATGCTTCGTCTGAACACACTAACCATCCGCAGTTGAAGCTCTCCCTTCTTCCCTTCTTCCCATTTCTACGCGCACCCCCTGCCAAGGCATCTGAGGAACACTGTGGTGCTCCTGCTGCTTCTGCTGAAGATCACGACAGACAGTCAGCGCGAGGGAACGAGCGAGCGAGCGAGCGAGCGATTTTCGTGCCTGCAGGCGGGGTGCCACACTCTCTTTCTTCTCCTTTCTTTTTTTTTTGTCCTCCAGCAGGCCCCCGTCCTGATCTGGGGCCCAGATAAATACCCCTGACACACAGGCGTACCCGCCAGGCATTACTATGCCATTACTCCATCCGCGGCAGGCTCGGCGAGACACTTACACTCACCCTGCAAAAGCACTCCAGTGCAGCACCGGCATGCCTGGAGGCTACGCACCAATCACAGAATATTAACCACCCACTATATTACGCTCCTTACACAAGGCTGTCTAAATAGAGTCGCTGTTCGGCCCCGTGCACCCGGTTTGTACACACGACGAGCCCAGTTTTAATATGACAAAGCAATTCATCAAGCGTCGTGCTGAATTAATAATGAATTTGATTTGCTGGTAAATAATTATTTCATGGAGTACTCTAGCAATATTTTATGACAAAGCTGTGTGCGAGAGGAGATCGGCCATTAAGTTTTCATGTGCTCGTATGATCTAAAACAAAAGAGCATGCGTGTGACTGTGTGTGTTTTTAGCAGTCATTGAGAGAGAAAGCAAGAGTGGGTGAGTGGTAGATAGAGAGAGAGAGAGAGAGAGAGTGTATGTGTGTATGTATGTGTGTGTGTGTGTGTATGTGTGTGTGTGTGTGTGTGTGTGTAAAATTATGCAGAGAGGGATGTCACAGAAGGCATATGATTTTTTGGTGCTCAATTTTGGAATATCTGTGGAGCTATTATGTGACTGTCTCACTCTCACTGTGTGTGTGTGTGTGTGTGTGTGTGTGTGTGTGTGTGTGTGTGTGTGTGTGTGTGTATTTGTGCACACATGCGTTTCAATATGTGAAATCAGGCTCTGTTGGGTTTAAACCCTGCTTGGCCTGACAGTAATTTCTGCCTCCAAATTTCATTCCAATGGGTTCATCAATCTTCCTCCCTCCCTTTTCTCCTCCATCTGCCTTTCCCTCTCTCTTTCCCTCTCTCCCTCTCTCTTTCATTCTCTCACTCCTTCACTCAGTAAATGAGAAATTGAAAGGCATAGATGGGGAGGTTACGTGCACTGGATGGTTAAGCAGTTTGACACAGAGAAGGAGTGCACGTGCACGCACTCACACCATACACACACACACACACACAAGAAATGGTACACACACACACACAAGAAATGGTACTTCACACACCATCACACTGAGAAATACATCCCAATCATGGTGACAAAGGAGTAAGAAGTCCCCCACCTCCACACACACACACACACATACACACTGTTCTTCATATCAGACTCCTTCTATCAGAAAATATCTACACATGACACATTCAAATTAAATATTCAGTCCCACAGTTTTACTAATGTTCTGGAAAAAAGGAAACCCACAGACAAGCCCCAAAGGGCCCTGCAGCTCCAGTATCATCATTAAGAGCACATTAAATTATCTGTAATTATCATTAATGCACAGCACAATTTCACAGTGCATCTAAAGACATGGGGTGGTCGGAAACTGCAACCTTTGCAGATGATGGCACGCCGCCGCGCCTAACAAATGATGCTTCACAACTAACGAGAAAAAGAAAAGAAAAAAAAGGAGGGAAAAGAGAGAGCATGGGGATGGAGATGTGTGAGGGAGATGTGTGAGGGAGACAACACACGAGCACCAGGTCAGGAGACAACACACGAGCACCAGGTCAGGAGACAGAGCCTTGCCATTACGATTGATTAGCTAGTCAGCCTACAATACTATCATTGATTTGAATCACTTTAGCGTTACTCCTTGTAGTGCCGCCGCACACTCCTTTCAATTGGCTCTCTGAACATTTAGTGCATCCCCTCTTTCAGAGCTGAATGATCCCTGATGATCCATCCGCAAGCTTCTCAACCCTGTCTGCTCGTTGACTTTAGTGGCGGCAATATTGTTTTGGGAGATGTTCCTGCACTCTGATTCTCCACTGCGAGTGATATTAAATTTTTAGTGTGTGTGTGTGTGTGTGTGTGTGTGTGTTTGTGTGTGTGCATGTGGCCGTTTGTGGGTGTGGGCATGTGTGTGTGGGGGGGGGGCAGTTGCAAACGCAATGATAAATCAAAGATGTTTTTTGGAAGGGTGTGGAAAAGCATAGAGTGCCAATGCATGTACTTACTGTACTCCCTACAAACAAACACACGGACATGAGCACCCAAACATTAACACACACACACACACACACACACACACACAGTGTCATACTTACACAGAGAGGGAGTCATCATGACATACTGTACAGACATCCCCATACACAAACACTGCGAACGCCAGGCATACACACACGTGATTTAACAAATGCGCTCACTAACTCCGACACATGAAAGCCCTTCAAATGATTTAATGGCTGTACACACATATTCAAGTTAATTAGGCATGCTAAGCAATTCACACACACATTTTCCCCAAGACAATAATGCCGGGGAATGTGATTCCCTCTCTCCAGCACTCAATCATATCAGTATTACACACCAAGGAGCCACATTCTCTCCTTCATATGAATTTCAATAGGTCTACGCCAGATATCTGACAAATGATGCTGACCCCTCTGGTCTCGCGCGCCGGTGAATGGTTCTCGGTTGGAATTAACGGCTGGTATTATTAACAAACATAACACAATATTGCCTTCCGTCAACCTGGGTGTGGGTGGGTGGGTGTGTGTGTGTGTGTGTGTGTGTGTGTGTACACGTCGTGTTTCTAAAGAAAACAGCCTTTCTTGATGAAATGAATAATGGATTTACACGGGTTATCTGTATCTTAAATCTGCGCTATTTCTGCTTCCTCCACAGAGTGCGCCATTTCCAGGCATCGGGCTTCGACGAGGCCAAACCAATTACAGCACTCTGAGGAGACCCCTGCACACGGCATGCTTGGATGTGAAGCTGTGCCGCTGTATCAAGATGGTGGCTGCCCTGCCCAACTCAAGGCTTAGCATTGGAATTCCACTGGCATTCCCGACTGGCAGTCTCCACGGTATCAATCCGAGGGCAATTACTTTGATTGGTTAAGACTGGAGCAACAGCACCTATAGATATATACATACATGCGTGTACTTATATGAAACTTTGCAGGGTGCCTCAGGCTGAAGCCATGCGGGTTGTAGAGGCTCAACTTGCCACAAATCTTTGGAGTAAGGGCTGCTTGCATCATCCTCGCCTGACATCAAAAGGAATATAGAGCCTGATGAGAGTCCGGTGCTGAAACGCAACCCTAAAACGGGTGGCCATTTTGATTTTTGGAAACACTGCTCCAAAGTGTTCTCATGCATAGAGGACTCAACACTCCATCTGGGTGAGATTGATTTCACATCCTTTCTTTTTTCAATTACAGTACCTCCTTTCCTATTCAGTCATTTTTCAGAATATCTACACCAACATTTGTTTTCCGTATCTGTAGCCAAAAAGAAAAGGGTGAAGCCTTCCTCAAGGCCAATAAGAGAAAGGGACAGTGAAAGGAGCGCAAGTGGCAGACAAATAAATAATGACAAAACAATAATAGGCTACGTACAAAGAGGAACTCCACACCTACACAAGCACATTATCCATAAGAGGTGGATTAAAACCTAGGAGACCGTAAAATGGACTCTTTGGTGCTAGTACGGCTAAAAGCTAAAAGGGACCAACGCTGGAGAAAGAACAACAGCAGGCTGAGTGGAGGATGAAAGGGAGCGGGTGCAATACATAAACACAATGGCAAAGAAAAACCCACATCTGAAGGCCTCAAAGAGATTAGAGTGGATTACGGAGGGAAGTACAGGAAAATTGGTCAACAAGTTATGAAACGAGTCGTGGAAGTGGGCAGCTGCGCTGGGAGGGAAGGCCAGGGGAAGTGGGCGAGGTGTCTGAGTCCAACGTGAGCCGTTCAGGCCATCACTGACTCACGGACCAGGGGGATATGGGAGCAGTGGACATTTGGGCAGTGTGGGATAGACGTGGTCTGCTATCTGAACCGTTTCACTGCAGTGATAGACAGAGATTGCTCTTCCAGTGAGTGCTTTCACATACACACACACACACACACACAGATGCCCGCACACACACGCACACACACACACACACACACACACACACACACACACACACATAAAAATGACCCACTCATATATAAGCATTCACATGACTGCATATACACAGACTCATGAACATACACAAAAGCTCTCCATCTCCATCCAGTCTTTCTCACACACAAATGCACATGAATACACCACACAAACACACACACACAAAAACATAAACACAACACAACACAACACAACACACACGCTCACTCACATAAGCTCCTGCACACAAACAATTCGGTTTTTATTTTGTTGGCTTAGGCTAAATGGATTAGGATGAAAAGGGACGACTATGGCAGAGTGGCACATTAAATTAGATGTTCAAAGATGTGGGTTTTTCCAAATGGTTGTTTTTAATTCCGCACATTCTCTCACTGCTCTCCATCAGTCTGCCCATTAATATAAATTCTGTGAGACCCTTGGCAGACTTGATAAAAAGAAAAGTTTGTTTTTAAATGCTGAATTTTTTTTACAGCCATTTATGTATACACATTCAGAGAATCTCTTCAGGGTGATATTTACACGACTGCTCATTTTCACAGCCGAGAGCAAATTTACTTTTCAAATGGACAAGAAATTGCCAAACTGTCGACCACCAGGTGTGGCTTGGAACTCAAATGGCACGCCATTAAAGAGCATTTAAATGCGATTTGGAGAAACGCATGCACATTTGCCTTGCAAAATAGCACCCGAACACAGAGAGTACTCCCCTCGTACATGATGCAATAGCAATACGTGCCTCTTCCACTGTATTCACACAGTCTTCCTCTGACCTCCAATCTCTCTATACACTCTCTCTCTGGTTTCAATTTAAAAATAAAATCATATCTCCCTTTTATTCTACCTCTCTTCCTCTCCTCTCCTCCTCCATCCACTCTCTAGTACTCTCATCCTCTCTTTTCCTGCCAACCACGACAGCTTTGCATGGAAGGTGACTGAGTGTGAGGGTTTGTTTTGCATGGGTTTCCTGCCTGAGGCAATAGGGTTGGGAGCCGAGGGGGAACTAACAAACTCCCATCTGGCCTTGGCGAAGCCAACCTTAAAAACACAAACAACACACACACAGAGGCCACTGGAGAGGCTACTGCTAGGTGAATAGAGCACCAGCAGGGAATTTGTGGATACATACATGCACATGCACACACACACACACACACACACACACACACACACACACACACACACACACACACACACACACACACACACACACACACACACACACACACACACACAGAGAAACAAAAGGACGCACACCCAAAGTGGAAAGTCAGCAAACATGCAAAGTGCTTCAAGATCTATATCTTTATCTAAATCTATATCTGTACTGCGCTATAGCATAATCTCTGTAGTGCAACGGATTATCCAAACAAATTTTTATGGGGATGATTTTTGTTGTTGTTGTGTCAGTGTAAAATAATTGTATAGTTCAAGTGCGCTTAGAGGTGTTTCATGTGCACATGAAAAGGTATTTGCTCAATTAATTCCCAAATTTCTGTGAAATAGGTGTTTAAAAGTATCTGAGCAGGAACACAAAGCAATTGAGCTACAAAAAAGAGACAGAACATTAGTACTGATGAGAGCTACATGAAATTGAGATTTTTATCATTCAAAGTCTGTTTCTGTCCCTCTCTCTGCCATGAGTCACCATGACAAACAAACCGCTACTTCAGAGACTGATGGCAAAAAAAATGCTCCCATAAAACATACGTATGCATGAGTCTGCAAACATAAAGGAACAAAGGCGTATGTGCATACACCTCACCATATCTAGCTGAACAGAAAAGATTTCTTCCACCCAGGAGTGGGTGCTAATCTTTTTTGAGTAACTTTAAATTTCTCCACTGGATGAATAATTCATTAATTTGCTCTATTTTTGAAAACAATGACAAACCAAGAAAGAGCACCCATAGTGCATTCTGTTTTGTGGTAAATGTCTTTGATTCCCTCCCCCTCTCCCCACCATCTATTCTCTAAATCCCACACACGAATCACGCATGGAAATCAAACCGCATATGACCTCGAAGTGAACTTTATGAAACTTGTCCTAAAATTAAATTGTTGATTTATTCAGATACTACTGTGGATAACATTTGAATAATAATATGACTTAGGGTCGCACTGCGAATAACCAAGTAATTGTTTTTCTAGAATCTCAAATGCCAATCACATTTTAATATGTTCAGTTATTCCCCCTCTGCCTTGAGCTTGTCTTCTACCTACTGCTATAGAATAATTGCCACATCCTCTTCCTTCAGTTTGACAGTTTTTCTCTACAGTTCCTCTCTCAAATTATCTATCTCAATATACATTTGCGTCATTATGCCTTCATCCCCATGTTCCTTTCAAGGAATCTGACCCCACTTTTCCTTTGGGTTTGACAAGCTAATTGACTGATTTTATTTGATACAATTCAAAAAAGAACTTGTAGCCTTCAATTTGCCTATTTTTTTAGCCTTTTCACACTGGGACCAGAAAAGGCTCTGGAGGCAGAGAAGGTGTTGATATATTAAGATGCTAACACAGTTACTCTGCTCTCTTCTCTGTAGGTATTAAAGAGATAACTTTTTTCTGGGAGTCCAAAACAGCCCTTCCGAAACCCTCTACTAAACTTCACCAAGGAGTCTCTGAGTCCATCCGAGTTATCTACAGTCAAGAGGAAGCAGCAGCCAAATAACCGACAGAACTATGGCTGCCGAGAGCCTCGTGGAGCTTCGCGATTGGCTGTTCCTGATTCTCTTGTGTCTGACATTGTTAGTTGAGGTCTTGGAGTTTGCTGCGGCAACGGCGGCTGTTGCCGAGGCGGTTGCGCAGGACGGAGAGTTCCAGGGGGAGGTGCCGTGCCCCTCGGCCTGTCGCTGCGATGACAGCTTTGTTTACTGCAATGACCGAGGCCTGAGCATCATTCCGCCACTGCCTTTAACAGCCGCGGTGCTCTACCTTCAGAATAACCGCATTGATAATGCTGGATTGCCGACATCCCTAGAGCGACGAATGACTGTACGAGTTATTTACCTTTATGACAATGAACTGGATGATTTCCCAAAGCATCTACCCCCATCGCTTCGAGAACTACACCTGCAGGACAACAACATACGAACGCTACCGCGTGCTGCCCTAGCTCGACTACCACTGCTTGAAAAATTACACTTGGATGACAACTCAGTATCAACAGTGAGTATAGAAGACAAAGCATTTGCTAACAACCCACGATTGCGACTCCTATTCTTGTCACGCAACCATTTATCTAGTATTCCTTCGGGTTTGCCAGCATCTCTAGAGGAACTAAGGCTTGATGACAATCGCATATCAACTATCCCCACCCACGCTTTCCGTGGACTGTCATCCTTGAGGCGTCTCTTTCTGGACGGCAATTTGTTGGCGAATCAACGGATTGCTGATGATACTTTTGCACGCCTCGCCAACCTGACCGAGCTCTCACTGGTCCGCAACTCCCTCCTGACGCCGCCGTTGAATCTGCCCAGCTCCCACCTGCTCCGCCTCTACCTCCAGGACAACGCACTGGCACATATGCCCCGTGGGTCCCTGGACGGCATGAAGAGGCTGCAGAAGCTTGACCTGTCAGGCAACAACCTCACCACCCTCCCCCGGGGCCTTTTCCGAGATCTGGATAGTCTGTCGCAGCTGCTGATGCGTGGGAATCCGTGGTACTGTGGCTGCAATCTCCGCTGGCTGTACGACTGGCTCCACATGCGAGGCGCATCCGTGACGGTGAGGGGTTTAGCTTGCCACAGCCCCGAGCGAGTGCGAGGGCAATCATTAAAGGAGCTCACAAGTGAGATGAAGTTATGCGAGACGGCAGGGGAGGGTGGAGTGGTTGGAGGGGGCGGAGGCGGAGGAGGAGCAGCGGGCAAAGAGAAAAGTGGAGTTCTTCCAACGCAGGCAGCCCCCACAACCACACGCATGCCCCAGGGGTCACTATTCACTCTCCGGTCCAAACATCCGGGCCACATCCCCGACCTGGTGCAAGACCACCTTGGTGAAAGTGGAAACAGTGAGGCTGGTAAAACACTGCAAGTTAAAGTCAAGCCACTCACACCAGAAACAATCCACATCACATGGACTGCAGCGCAACCAGCCCCATCGTTCCGACTTTCCTGGTTGCGACTGGGTACAAGTCCTGCCATGGGCGACATTACAGAGACATTAGTTCCCGGTGATCGCAGAGAGTATCTACTCACTCAGCTGCACCCACAGTCCAGTTATATCATCTGTATAGTACCCCTTTTCGTAAACGAGGGCAAAAGCTCTTCCCTTTCCTCAACAAACTTGAACAAGGACCATGAGCACCCAGCGTGTGCCAAGACTGAGACATCAGATCTCACAAGACAGTCAGATCAGGATGGGACAGATCAGGGAACAGACCAGTTTGCAGCCCTTCCAGTAGCTGGGATTATTGGGGGTGCCACAGCACTGGTCTCGCTGCTCCTAATTTTTGGCATCTTTTGTTGGTATGGCCATCGGGTGGGGTACCTGGCAGCCAGCGAACAGTCCATGTATGGGAGGGGAGATGTAGTCAACAGTCGTGCCAGTGGCAAACATTATGATGACTATGCTGAGTCGGGCACGATAAAGGACACCTCAATCTTAGAAATCAGGGGTCCTGGTTTCCAGATGACACCAATGGCAGCGCACCAGCCGCTGCAGCCCAAGGCTAAATGTGAGGACATGACCTACATTCACACCATCTTTCCATCAAACAACACGACTCTCTACAGGAGCACCCAAAACCACACAGCCAATTCAGGTTATGGGACCAACCGTGGGTACAGGGAGAGAGGTATACCAGATATAGATTACACATACACGTGATAGCCACTTACCCTCACCACCTCTCCCTGTTCCCTTTTACAGATGTGTCTGTTACTGGGGGCAGCCCTTGGATCCAAAGTAGGAGTGTGCCGGCAATGTCTTCGTTTGTTTGATATACAGATACATACTCAGTCCTTGATCCAATAGTTAGTCGAATTCAAATCCGAGAACATGAGAAGTTGATCATAGTGATTCAGCCCACATTATTTTTTAAATCTATTGATTTAATTTTTAGATATATATTGCTAATGAAGAATATTTCCACTCTTAAACATTGCCTAGAGCTGCAAAACCAGAGATGAACAGTTAAATTGGCCCTGCTCCTTCTGTTTTTTTCCCAGCTGATGTTAATTCATCCGCATTCATTTAAGGAGCCGCATGTATAACTATTTACTGAAACAGTTGTTCTGTTGCCCAGCAACAGCTCGACTGAAGCATAAGGTAAAATTTGGCAAGCATACTGCAAAAACTGATTTTCAATAATGCATTAAGGTCAGATTGTATGCTTTAAAGAAGAATGAACCCAACACTTTTTCACTCTTATCTCTCAAACTGTCTCATGACTCATGCGTCACACATTTTACAATATGCATAGAATTTTGTAAAGACTGATTGAAGCCTGGATCTCTAAGAAGGACACATTTCAGCCCCCTCTAAAGATGTCTTTTGTATGTTTGAGATGTCTCAGCATCTATTACCGTTCTTTATTCTGAGATCGCCATTAACTCGTCTTTGAACTGTGCTCGGCACACTCCTATTCCAAAGCACCCTTTGTGCCTCCTTGACAAATGTTTCCAAGTAATCTGTTACTCAACAAAAAACTGGGGCTAGGACCACACTGAATTTGCTAGTCATGTCTACCAGAGTGACTGAAGTGCCAGAGATATCAGTCTTGGTATTGACTGTAACCAATATTTCAATGCTACGTTTTTGTTTGCATTGCAGTTTCAACCAAGGTCTTTTTATCCCTCTCCCCTTTTAATATATCTCACTTTAAATGGGTCTAGTGGCTAGCATGACAGCGGTTATGGGTTAATAGAAGGTCAAAATGTGTATAGATCTAGCTTTACTATCTGTATAGCTTTACTGTACTTTATATAAGCGCTAGCCAGAATGATTTCTCTCTCAAATCTTGAGAACGTTGACTGCAACAAAACAGGGTTGGGGGAGTCATATTCCATTCCTGATCCAAGATTCTAGGTTTCACCCCTCCCCCCTTCACTTTTTTCTTTATTCTCTCAATTTCTTTTGAGCGCAGCGAGAGGACTTTGTTCCCTGCCGGAGGAGCTGACAGGGGTGATAACGGTTTCGACAGTGACAGAACTCAAATTGCTTATGGAGTTTCTTTCTGCATAATGAGAGACAAAGAGACAGACACAGAGAGCAGTCAACAACTGACAGAGGAAGAAGGGGAAGAGATGTTTCCTGCTTAAATATCAGGCGTTCGTTAA
Organism: Alosa alosa; assembly: GCF_017589495.1. Lineage (NCBI taxonomy): Eukaryota > Metazoa > Chordata > Actinopteri > Clupeiformes > Clupeidae > Alosa > Alosa alosa. The sequence continues at coordinate 7,100,613 of NC_063209.1, forward strand.
GCAAGTACCCCACTTTGCAGGAATACTAATCACTTCTAAAAGGTTACCATGGGGTGATGGAAGTTGTTTGTTTTTATTGTCAATAACTAATAAATATATAGTGGAGCAACCGTTATTTTGTGATCTCACTGGAAGAGAGAACATTCCAGAGAACAAAGGCACCTAAAGACAATCATATCGGAAGGGCATTTTCTAAGTGACAATTAAACTGAAAGAGACAAGTGGACAGTGACATAGTTTAATAGGTCAGAGAGAGAGAGAGAGGGAGCTGACCAAATGCAAGTTATTGGGTAGCAGGGTTGTCAAATCAGTTTGCTGAGCTGGACATTGAGTTAATAAACACCAACAACAAAGAAATAAATAATTTTGGACGTTTGAGAATAAAGCTTTAGGGCTTAAATCTGCGTTCTTATGGAGTAGAGAGTGACATATCAGGGATATACAGACTTAACACCGTAACACTGTGGATCTCTACATTGCATTTATAAATGGTTTAATAAACAGAGTTAGGTTAAATGAATGTGGTTCTAGGCATTTTAGAAAAGCTTGGTCACTGGAGCAACAATGATGGCATGGAGTACAATTAATGTGATACAGGAGAAAAGAGGATGGGGAGGGATGAAAAGTAGAATTTAGTGGTTTTATTTCTATCACATTTCCTGGTTTCTCTTCATTTATCTGAAATGTGAAAATTGAAGACAAGTGACTGGCGTCTCTCGCACCCTTTATCTTTGTTGCATTTCTTCTATTACAAATAAATCAAGCGTGGAAAAAAGTGTCTGTCTGGAATGTCTGTGTACCATTAAAAAGGATCTGTGCCGACTCTCTGTAGTGATGGGTCTCTTACAAGGACATGGTACAGGATAACACACTCAAATACACTCACTCACTATAAAGCCCCAAAAAAAGTAATGGGAAATTGTTGAGTGAAATGTGAAAATGTGTGTAAACTCTATTGCATTTGCAAGGAAAAGCTGTGGAATCGATCAGTGTGTGTGCAATGAAGAAACCTCACTGGGAGAGGCATGCAAGGCTGTGTGTGTGTGTGTGTGCGTGTTTGCTTTGGAGGCAGACAGGCTCACCATCTTGAGAGTGTGTTAATGCCAGTGTAAGCATAGTGCTGATCGATATGACCAGCGGGGGAAGAGTATAAGTGTCTATCCAGGAAAGACGAGGGGCTCAGACGGTCTCTCTGCCGGCTCTGTGTGTGTTTGTGTCTGTCGGTTTTCACACTCGTCAGAAATTCCCTGGCTGTCATTTGTCTCAATTAGTCACTTACACCTCTAATTTGACTTCTGTGCATCTGCCCAAGAATAACAAGAGATGATGATTAGGCGGCGGGTAAAAAATGTTTTGACAGATATTGTTAATTTGTGCTAATTTCAGCAATAAACTTTTGGTCGACGAAATGTGAACAAACATAAGGGTGCAAAAGATTCCAGTGGTGCGGTGAAATCAGAGCTCACAGGCGAATTGCAAAATGACTGATGTCTATGTTTGATAAGTCGTGAACCAAACTGGCAGTGCATGGTGTTATTGGGCAATAGCTCAGCCCAAGTGCTCGTTCGCATAGCAACTCACAATGCATCTTGTCAAAAAGGTCTATTAATATTGACCAAGTGCATTGACAATTGCTTATGGCATAATCTACTTTTGTTGTTCACAGCAAATGAGACCAATTGGATCTTTTTCACTCTCGTGCTTCAAAGTAATGAGCCCATTGTTCATGTGCAAGTATTATTGTGGGCGAGTGTGAGACCTTAGCACGTTCACCAACCATCTATGTGAAACAGGGCGACATTACAACAAGAGCAGGCCATTATAGCACATCTCTCTCTCTCTCTGTCAAACATCGCATCACATTAAATGTACCGAAAATCATCGCGCCTTCCAACACCTGTCCACATCATAGGCCACATCACATGATGACCTTAGCAACTTGGTTTGGGACTTTGGATGAGTATGTCCGGGGCTTTGGACTGCATCTGTGAGAGCCTCGGGCAACAACTACCCAACCTTGTGAAACTTTGCAACAATTTCCGAATGCGCCGCATCGCTGATGAACAGCATGACTCCTCGTTCTGCCTTTACCACAGAGGCAATTAAGCTAATTAGACAACCGATGATTCCGGCTTCCTCCATTTTAGCTAAAGTGGCAATTGATTGAGAGAGAGAAAAGGAAAGGGTTGGAGGCTTTTAACAAGGGCAGAAATAATTGCTGTGCATGCCTTTCTGCAAGCCCATTCAGTTTTTTCTTTTTATGTTCTTGTTTGTTTTCCCAAATGCACATCTATCAGGAATTTACTAGGTATATTCTGAGTATTTCTGTGACTTCCAGGAAAAATAACAGTAGAAGGTTCAAATCAACACAATATGAATGATTTCAACTTCCTGCAAGGTGTCCCAACTGACAGCTACTGGTGAAGTGTATGAGAGACATATATGCCGAGTGCTTAGCTGACAACATGACAATTCAACAGAGACCAGTTAGCATGTAATAGTGACAGGAAGGGAGCAGGATCTGAACAGAACACATCCAATTTAGGCATACACAGAACCTCACAGCTAGAGACATCACGCCCTGGTTGAGCCCTTTCGAAAGTCTTGTGTGAAAATTCTCTGGAGGCCCACACTGCGGATTTCTTGTCACAATGGTTTCTTTCTATCAAATTTCACTCCAATTAGTGAATGCACAGCATATGCTGAGAGTTGCAAGGTTTTTTTCCTGCAGTGTTAACTCAAGACTGTGGGATCTGTTAGCTCAGAAGAAAAAAAACAACTGTGCCACATGTGCACCCAATTGCTCGCCCAAGTGCTTTGGTCTTTCAATTGGGTAAATATTTTCAAAAGGCATAATACAGGCACCAATAAAGCGGACTTCGGGCACAATAACTTGCAGAGTGTCTTTTTTTGTGTCTGGATAAATTATACACTCATTCCTCCTTCCATATCACTGACAACTGGAAATAAAACTTTGGTCTCAGTAATGCAGTGAGCCACTCGCTCAGTCTCATTTTTCATGCGCTATCATTTCAACATTTTACTCCAGGGCTCTCTCGCTCAGACTTAAGAAAAAGATACAGCTCCACACAACACGTCCCAGGGCATTTTAGATTATTTAGCTGCCATTCAAAAGAGAGAGAGAGAGGGTTGGGGTAGGGAGGGGGGAGAAAAAACCCAGAAACCCTTCCATCCAATCCATCCCTGCGCCATGGACAGAGGGGCCTGTTATCTCGAGTGCTGGTAAGAAAAAACGGGCCACTTCTCGGTTCTCCATTCCCGTCCAATCGCGGCGTCCTTTTTTGTTATCTCCGATCTGTTATTTTTTTGCCCCGTGTTTCTGGGAATATGCATCTGAGAATGTCTCTTATCTCTGCCTCGGAATGCTGTTGTTCCCTCAGTACCGAGGGCCGAGGCAAATAAACAAATAAAAGGATGAGGTAAAGCAGAGAATGCTCAAATAATGATTGTAACTTAAAGTATGGCAAGTGAAACAATTTTATGATGAAATTATGATCATATGCAGATGTTTTCTCAACTGTTGAAAGACAGCTGTAAATGGCTAACATTTTCATTAGTCTGATGCGCTGTTGATTGAGAACCCAGGCTGTAGACGTATAGTTTTTTAATACAGCTTTAACCTTGATTTAATTACAGTTCCAATTAAAGCTGGATGGATGAATTATTAGAATAATTAAATTATTTTTCGTTACTAATCAGATCGCTCATAACCAAATTTCAAACTCTACCAAAGCGCACGCACGCACGCACACACGCACGCACACACACACACACACACACACACACACACACACACACACACACACACACACACACACACACACACACACAGCTGAGGCTCATCTCTCAAATGACTACTCATCAGGTAATTCATCTTAATCACTCGGCCAATACCAGACAGTATATCCCACAGCACTCTTGCCTTCTTAACCTGTCTAGATGGACAGATAGATGAATGGATCCACGGACATATAGATGGATGGATTGATGTAGTGATTGAGTGGTGTAAAGAGGATGTTTTAACCCTCTCTCTCAGCCACACCCCATCCGCCCCTCCCCAGCACACCCACCCTGCCAGGACAGCTCCTAAGTGCCTGTGGATTTTATGTTTAGTGTGTTTTATTGAGCAAACACCAGAGCCAAGTGCAGTAAAATGTTGTGAGAAGGAGGAGAGAGAGGACAGGGGGTGGAGGCAGTGTTATTGTAAATCCAATCTTTATTGAGAACGACACACAAACAGTCCCCCCCCTCTCTCCAACCCTCCCTTCTCTCTTAGGATCGATTGGTGGCAACTATCAGGGTCCTCTCTGAATATCTGTCTGTCTGTCTGTCTGTCTGTCTGTCTGTCTGTCTGTCTGTCTGTCTGTCTGTCTGTCTGTCTGTCTGTCTGTCTGTCTGTCTGTCTGTCTGTCTGTCTGTGCATATGTGTGTGTGTTTGTATCTGTTTAATACAGTATGTTGCTGTGTTTGTGCACTTGTGCATGTTTATGCATGTGTGTGTGTATGTGTTTAAACAGCTATGGAAAACAATGAGACCACTGCACATTTTTCTGATGTCATCCACCAGTTGCTGAGTGACATTTGAATGAGATGACAGTCATATTCAAATTTGCAGTGGTCTCTTAATTTTCAATATGGCCATCAACTCATTCGAATGTCACTCAGCAACCGTAGGATGACATCAGAAAAATGTGGTGGTCTTCTTTTTTCCAGTGCTGTATAAATATATATGTGTGTGTGTGTGTGTGTGTCTCCCACTCTTTCCTCTCATCTCATCTTGTAGCCTCTGTTTGTTTGCCTCTTTCATTTCTGTCAGACTGGCTCTAATGAAGACATACCGTTCACACTGAATATAAATTTCTGACAAATTTGAGCGCATTACTACCCCCTACGCGGCCTCTCAAAGCTCTATCAGCAGCACCGTGCCTCAAGCCCCATACCCAATATGCACGTCAACACCGGACACTTTTTTACCTGAATAGATTTCCGCTAATTAGTCCATTTCGCTCTGAACTTCAGGCTTTAAAATGATTCAGCCCATATGTTTATCATTTAATGAGAAACAAAAAAATGAATGGAAAATTAGGTCACAGTTCTAACGACGGGAAATTTAAATGCTCTGTCTATCTGGTTTTGAATTGATGGCAGTGCTTGACTGCTATTACAGGACAGGGGTCATGGGACTGAGGAGAATGTTAGTGGTCACTTATGGTCCCTACGTGACGCGACTGCGTACAAAGATAAGTATGTACATGTATCTGTCTGTGAGTGTTTGTGTGTGTGTGTGTGTGTGTGTGTACACGTATGTGTGTTTATACATTTGCTTTATACTGTATGCTCATGAGGGAATATCTGAATGCTATATGAATAAGTGTGTCTGAGCAACTGAGGTAATACGTGACAGCTGAGTGTGTGTGTGTGTGTGTGTGTGTGTGTGTGTGTGTGTGTGTGTGTGTGTGTGTGTGATCACATGCCTGACCATGAACATGAGTAAGTGTGTACACCCGTGCCCCTGATTGAGAAGCCCACAGCAGACAGCTCCAAAGAACACCCCCCGCCCCCCCTGTCCAGCTCATCAGCAATGTTGGAGGTGCACACTTAGCAGTCCTGAGGAGTCCATTCCAGGCCCCAAATTAATTACCTCAGGACAGTCTGTTAATCCTCACGCTTTTACACGGAGACAGGGCGGCCAGCCGATCAATGCCACGACGGGGAGAAATGAATCAATTGCCTGTCAAGCACACGGCTCTTCTCCCCACTCCCCTGCTCCCCACACTTGCCTTCCTCAGCCCTTCCCTTCTCCGTTACCCCAGGCTGCCTCCTTGTGCTATTTTAATTTGATAAATTCCAACCCATTTTAGGGTTTTAATCACTTTTATGTTAATATTTTATTCAACTTTTATATTAAGCTTAGTTAAGCTCCTGTGGCACTCTTCAAAATGGCCACATAAGGACATACTACGCTGGTAATTTTTGAGGTGGCTTTTGGTAACAGGTCGACAAACAATAAACCCTGTTTAGTGCTGTGACAGCACATTTATCCAGGAGCTTTTAAATAACACAGAATGCTGACAAGTCAGCATGGCATATTATTCCCCCACTGCAATGTGCATGGAATTCTTTTAAAAAATGCCTCTGTAGATTCACTTTTATTTTGCTTAATGAAGACGTTGTGCCCATCGTGCCCTTCTTAGAGCGAAATAAAAGCTTTTGAAAATGAAATCATCAATCTAGACCTTTCAGTTCACACCGAGGCTAATTCCATGTCTCTCAAAGGGGGGTCCATGGACCCCTAGTGGTCAATAAAGCGCCTGCAGGAGGGCAGTCAGATGAAATAAAGATATAAACACTATTTATGGTTCACAATAAAACATTTGCTAAAAAAATGTATTCCCATGAACAACCCATAAAGTAAGACAGGCATCACAAATTTAAACATGGAAAAGTCTTCAATATTAAAAAAGATAATGTTCTTTAAAAACTGAAGATAAAATAAATGTCATTAATTAAACAATCAAATTAATTGAAAGGCATCACTGACAGAGAACACTTCATAACCATGAACACCTCTACCACTAACATCAGTGATAGCTGGAAGGCCTTTCAATCATCTAGCTGCAAGGCCTTTCAATCATCGTTTTCTAGGCTGTTTTTAACGTTACCTTACCCTATAGAAATGCCACATAACAATGTAGGACTCGACAAGACATCAACAAATATGATCAAGCTGTACCATAATTCAACAAGACTGCACCCTATAGACAAAATGGCTGGTTTTGTTGCAGAGTGATTTACAGAGAAAATGACATGGGATGTTTCTTTTGCCATGCACATAGACAAATCAGTCAGTACAACAGAGACATTGTATTATTTTGCTGTGATTCACCACATAGTGGTTACCACCACTTTTTTGCCACAACAATGCCTCTATTCACTACTATTTTCCATTAAGATGAGTTTTTATATTTTTTTGAAGCCTGAGCGGTAGCGGCCTTGACCACTGTCATCTTCTTCCCACCTGAACAAGTCCAATCTTTTGAGTCAGTTGTGAAGGACAAGCATCAGAGTCTTCCACACACCCACTGATTTACATGAATCATATTCACATTTGGGCTACATAGACAATTCTTGTTGATTAAAACTCATTAAAAAGTGAAATATTAACAAAAATCCCTTTTGCACAGGTTGTTGTAAATGTTACAGATGCAGAGATGTAGCCACGAGCAAGAATAGAATCCGATGTCATTTTGGACTACGTGGTGTACACATGAGAAGGTTAAAGTTCACATACTACCAATGGCCAAGGTCATTAATTCTAAGCTTAGCTACAAGAGACAGAGAAAACTCTGTCTGTTGGTTTATCACTTAAAATGAAACATGACTGGATTTCTTTAATAAATGAAAGACTTGCTATCTTACCAAGGCTATACCAAATTCATTTTGCGAACAGAATAACATAACCAGTGTGAAATTGCTTCTTCCTACTTTTATTAATTATGCAAGGCAAAGGCATGTTTAATTTAGGCGCTCAAAAAATTGCACCCTGCAGGAAACAATATTTTTTTTTTTATGGCAAACTATCCTTTGAGGGAGTTTAACAAGGCTGGCCACTTCAATGATGAAGCAAATTCTCCAGATTCATTTAAGACTTAAACGATCCAATCTTACCTGCATTAACTATGGCATCGATCTCCAGCTTGGTGATGTCTCCACGAAAGAGTGAGATTTTCTGTCTCAGGGCATCATTGCTCTTATAACGAGACTGGGCAGGTGAGGCACCTGCCAAGGACAGCAAATTGATACACTCATGAGGTTGCTTCAGTATTGCAGAATGAATCGTCTACATGACATTTAACAGGGTTCTTAAGTAACTTTATATATCGGTATTCATTTATCTAGCCATCCCCTGGTCAAAATTCCTGAATCTGTGAATAGCTAAGCAAGTAAAATCAGCAAGCCCTGATTTCCAAAAGACATAAAGTTAAAGATAATACATTTCTTTAATATTTAAGCACAATTTCATTATTTCCCTTTGTTTCAAAACAACAAAAAATAAAATAACACCTCCTTTGCAAACTAAGAGTCATTTCATTCTTGCTTGGGTTTTTTTTTCAGCCTCTCAAAAGGCTACTAGTGTTCTAGGAGATTTTTGGGTTGCACTGCTCTGCTGAGATTAGTCCACAGATGATGCTGATGATGGTTAGGTCATTAGCTTACTGGGAAAGGGCTTGAGGAGTCAGAATGCAGAGCATAAAGTTTTGCATCACCTGGCCTTTCCTAATGATGACTGTCAA